>NW_027454176.1:64800-96938 GCF_040206685.1 Ascaphus truei | reverse complement strand
AATACCCTCCCATTACCCAGCGTCCCTCCTAATACCCTCCCCCATTACCCAAGCGTCCCGCCTAATACCCTCCCATTACCCAGCGTCCCGCCTAATACCCTCCCATTACCCAGCGTCCCGCCTAATACCCTCCCATTACCCAGCGTCCCGCCTAATACCCTCCCATTACCCAGCGTCCCTCCTAATACCCTCCCATTACCCAGCGTCCCGCCTAATACCCTCCCATTACCCAGCGTCCCTCCTAATACCCTCCCATTACCCAGCGTCCCTCCTAATACCCTCCCATTACCCAGCGTCCCTCCTAATACCCTCCCATTACCCAGCGTCCCGCCTAATACCCTCCCATTACCCAGCGTCCCGCCTAATACCCTCCCATTACCCAGCGTCCCTCCTAATACCCTCCCATTACCCAGCGTCCCTCCTAATACCCTCCCATTACCCAGCGTCCCTCCTAATACCCTCCCCTTACCCAGCGTCCCTCCTAATACCCTCCCGCCTCCCCTTACCCAGCGTCCCGCCTAATACCCTCCCGCCTCCCCTTACCCAGCGTCCCGCCTAATACCCTCCCGCCTCCCCTTACCCAGCGTCCCTCCTAATACCCTCCCGCCTCCCCTTACCCAGCGTCCCTCCTAATACCCTCCCGCCTCCCCTTACCCAGCGTCCCTCCTAATACCCTCCCCTTACCCAGCGTCCCTCCTAATACCCTCCCGCCTCCCGTTACCCAGCGTCCCGCCTAATACCCTCCCGCCTCCCCTTACCCAGCGTCCCGCCTAATACCCTCCCGCCTCCCCTTACCCAGCGTCCCTCCTAATACCCTCCCCTTACCCAGCGTCCCTCCTAATACCCTCCCATTACCCAGCGTCCCGCCTAATACCCTCCCATTACCCAGCGTCCCTCCTAATACCCTCCTGCCTCCCCTTACCCAGCGTCCCTCCTAATACCCTCCCGCCTCCCCTTACCCAGCGTCCCTCCTAATACCCTCCCGCCTCCCCTTACCCAGCGTCCCTCCTAATACCCTCCCGCCTCCCCTTACCCAGCGTCCCGCCTAATACCCTCCCGCCTCCCCTTACCCAGCGTCCCGCCTAATACCCTCCCGCCTCCCCTTACCCAGCGTCCCTCCTAATACCCTCCCGCCTCCCCTTACCCAGCGTCCCTCCTAATACCCTCCCATTACCCAGCGTCCCTCCTAATACCCTCCCATTACCCAGCGTCCCTCCTAATACCCTCCCATTACCCAGCGTCCCTCCTAATACCCTCCCATTACCCAGCGTCCCTCCTAATACCCTCCCATTACCCAGCGTCCCTCCTAATACCCTCCCGCCTCCCGTTACCCAGCGTCCCTCCTAATACCCTCCCGCCTCCCCTTACCCAGCGTCCCTCCTAATACCCTCCCGCCTCCCCTTACCCAGCGTCCCTCCTAATACCCTCCCGCCTCCCCTTACCCAGCGTCCCTCCTAATACCCTCCCGCCTCCCGTTACCCAGCGTCCCTCCTAATACCCTCCCGCCTCCCCTTACCCAGCGTCCCTCCTAATACCCTCCCGCCTCCCCTTACCCAGCGTCCCTCCTAATACCCTCCCGCCTCCCCTTACCCAGCGTCCCGCCTAATACCCTCCCGCCTCCCCTTACCCAGCGTCCCGCCTAATACCCCTCCCGCCTCCCCTTACCCAGCGTCCCTCCTAATACCCTCCCGCCTCCCCTTACCCAGCGTCCCTCCTAATACCCTCCCGCCTCCCCTTACCCAGCGTCCCTCCTAATACCCTCCCGCCTCACCTTACCCAGCGTCCCTCCTAATACCCTCCCGCCTCCCCTTACCCAGCGTCCCTCCTAATACCCTCCCGCCTCCCCTTACTCAGCGTCCCTCCTAATACCCTCCCGCCTCCCCTTACCCAGCGTCCCGCCTAATACCCTCCCGCCTCCCCTTACCCAGCGTCCCTCCTAATACCCTCCCGCCTCCCCTTACCCAGCGTCCCTCCTAATACCCTCCCGCCTCCCCTTACCCAGCGTCCCTCCTAATACCCTCCCGCCTCCCCTTACCCAGCGTCCCTCCTAATACCCTCCCGCCTCCCGTTACCCAGCGTCCCTCCTAATACTCTCCCGCCTCCCGTTACCCAGCGTCCCTCCTAATACCCTCCCGCCTCCCGTTACCCAGCGTCCCTCCTAATACCCTCCCGCCTCCCGTTACCCAGCATCCCTCCTAATACCCTCCCGCCTCCCCTTACCCAGCGTCCCGCCTAATACCCTCCCATTACCCAGCGTCCCGCCTAATACCCTCCCGCCTCCCGTTACCCAGCGTCCCCCCTAATACCCTCTTGCCTCCCCTTACCCAGCGTCCCGCCTAATACCCTCCCGCCTCCCCTTACCCAGCGTCCCGCCTAATACCCTCCCGCCTCCCCTTACCCAGCGTCCCGCCTAATACCCTCCCGCCTCCTAATACACTCCCGCCTCCCCTTACCCAGCGTCCCTCCTAATACCCTCCCGCCTCCCCTTACCCAGCGTCCCGCCTAATACCCTCCCGCCTCCCCTTACCCAGCGTCCCTCCTAATACCCTCCCGCCTCCCCTTACCCAGCGTCCCTCCTAATACCCTCCCGCCTCCCCTTACCCAGCGTCCCGCCTAATACCCTCCCGCCTCCCCTTACCCAGCGTCCCTCCTAATACCCTCCCGCCTCCCCTTACCCAGCGTCCCTCCTAATACCCTCCCGCCTCCCCTTACCCAGCGTCCCGCCTAATACCCTCCCGCCTCCCCTTACCCAGCGTCCCTCCTAATACCCTCCCGCCTCCCCTTACCCAGCGTCCCGCCTCCTAATACCCTCCCGCCTCCCCTTACCCAGCGTCCCGCCTAATACCCTCCCGCCTCCCCTTACCCAGCGTCCCGCCTAATACCCTCCCGCCTCCCCTTACCCAGCGTCCCTCCTAATACCCTCCCGCCTCCCGTTACCCAGCGTCCCTCCTAATACCCTCCCGCCTCCCCTTACCCAGCGTCCCTCCTAATACCCTCCCGCCTCCCCTTACCCAGCGTCCCTCCTAATACCCTCCCGCCTCCCCTTACCCAGCGTCCCGCCTAATACCCTCCCGCCTCCTCTTACCCAGCGTCCCTCCTAATACCCTCCCGCCTCCCCTTACCCAGCGTCCCGCCTAATACCCTCCCGCCTCCTCTTACCCAGCGTCCCTCCTAATACCCTCCCGCCTCCCCTTACCCAGCGTCCCGCCTCCTAATACCCTCCCGCCTCCCCTTACCCAGCGTCCCGCCTAATACCCTCCCGCCTCCCCTTACCCAGCGTCCCGCCTAATACCCTCCCGCCTCCCCTTACCCAGCGTCCCTCCTAATACCCTCCCGCCTCCCCTTACCCAGCGTCCCTCCTAATACCCTCCCGCCTCCCGTTACCCAGCGTCCCTCCTAATACCCTCCCCGCCTCCCCTTACCCAGCGTCCCTCCTAATTACCCTCCCGCCTCCCCTTACCCAGCGTCCCGCCTAATACCCTCCCGCCTCCCCTTACCCAGCATCCCTCCTAATACCCTCCCGCCTCCCCTTACCCAGCGTCCCTCCTAATACCCTCCCGCCTCCCCTTACCCAGCGTCCCTCCTAATACCCTCCCGCCTCCCGTTACCCAGCGTCCCTCCTAATACCCTCCCGCCTCCCCTTACCCAGCGTCCCCCCTAATACCCTCCCGCCTCCCCTTACCCAGCGTCCCTCCTAATACCCTCCCGCCTCCCCTTACCCAGCGTCCCTCCTAATACCCTCCCGCCTCCCCTTACCCAGCGTCCCGCCTAATACCCTCCCGCCTCCCGTTACCCAGCGTCCCTCCTAATACCCTCCCGCCTCCCCTTACCCAGCGTCCCTCCTAATACCCTCCCGCCTCCCCTTACCCAGCGTCCCTCCTAATACCCTCCCATTACCCAGCGTCCCTCCTAATACCCTCCCGCCTCCTCTTACCCAGCGTCCCTCCTAATACCCTCCCGCCTCCCCTTACCCAGCGTCCCCCCTAATACCCTCCCGCCTCCCCTTACCCAGCGTCCCTCCTAATACCCTCCCGCCTCCCCTTACCCAGCGTCCCTCCTAATACCCTCCCGCCTCCCCTTACCCAGCGTCCCGCCTAATACCCTCCCGCCTCCCGTTACCCAGCGTCCCTCCTAATACCCTCCCGCCTCCCCTTACCCAGCGTCCCTCCTAATACCCTCCCGCCTCCCCTTACCCAGCGTCCCTCCTAATACCCTCCCATTACCCAGCGTCCCTCCTAATACCCTCCCGCCTCCTCTTACCCAGCGTCCCTCCTAATACCCTCCCATTACCCAGCGTCCCTCCTAATACCCTCCCGCCTCCCCTTACCCAGCGTCCCTCCTTATACCCTCCCGCCTCCTAATACCCTCCCGCCTCCCCTTACCCAGCGTCCCGCCTAATACCCTCCCGCCTCCCCTTACCCAGCGTCCCTCCTAATACCCTCCCGCCTCCCCTTAACCAGCGTCCCTCCTAATACCCTCCCGCCTCCTAATACCCTCCCGCCTCCCGTTACCCAGCGTCCCTCCTAATACCCTCCCGCCTCCCCTTACCCAGCGTCCCTCCTAATACCCTCCCGCCTCCCCTTACCCAGCGTCCCTCCTAATACCCTCCCGCCTCCCCTTACCCAGCGTCCCTCCTAATACCCTCCCGCCTCCCCTTACCCAGCGTCCCGCCTAATACCCTCCCGCCTCCCCTTACCCAGCGTCCCTCCTTATACCCTCCCGCCTCCCCTTACCCAGCGTCCCTCCTAATACCCTCCCATTACCCAGCGTCCCTCCTAATACCCTCCCGCCTCCTAATACCCTCCCGCCTCCCGTTACCCAGCGTCCCTCCTAATACCCTCCCGCCACCCCTTACCCAGCGTCCCGCCTAATACCCTCCCGCCTCCCCTTACCCAGCGTCCCTCCTAATACCCCTCCCGCCTCCCCTTACCCAGCGTCCCTCCTAATACCCTCCCGCCTCCCCTTACCCAGCGTCCCTCCTAATACCCTCCCGCCTAATACCCTCCCGCCTCCCGTTACCCAGCGTCCCTCCTAATACCCTCCCGCCTCCCCTTACCCAGCGTCCCTCCTAATACCCTCCCGCCTCCCCTTACCCAGCGTCCCTCCTAATACCCTCCCGCCTCCCCTTACCCAGCGTCCCTCCTAATACCCTCCCGCCTCCCCTTACCCAGCGTCCCGCCTAATACCCTCCCGCCTCCCCTTACCCAGCGTCCCGCCTAATACCCTCCCGCCTCCCCTTACCCAGCGTCCCGCCTAATACCCTCCCGCCTCCCCTTACCCAGCGTCCCGCCTAATACCCTCCCCGCCTCCCCTTACCCAGCGTCCCTCCTAATACCCTCCCGCCTCCCCTTACCCAGCGTCCCTCCTAATACCCTCCCGCCTCCCCTTACCCAGCGTCCCTCCTAATACCCTCCCGCCTCCCCTTACCCAGCGTCCCTCCTAATACCCTCCCGCCTCCCCTTACCCAGCGTCCCTCCTAATACCCTCCCGCCTCCCCTTACCCAGCGTCCCTCCTAATACCCTCCCCGCCTCCCCTTACCCAGCGTCCCTCCTAATACCCTCCCGCCTCCCCTTACCCAGCGTCCCTCCTAATACCCTCCCGCCTCCCCTTACCCAGCGTCCCCCCTAATACCCTCCCGCCCTCCCCTTACCCAGCGTCCCTCCTAATACCCTCCCGCCTCCCCTTACCCAGCGTCCCCCCTAATACCCTCCCCGCCTCCCCTTACCCAGCGTCCCTCCTAATACCCTCCCGCCTCCCCTTACCCAGCGTCCCCCCTAATACCCTCCCGCCTCCCCTTACCCAGCGTCCCCCCTAATACCCTCCCGCCTCCCCTTACCCAGCGTCCCTCCTAATACCCTCCCGCCTCCCCTTACCCAGCGTCCCTCCTAATACCCTCCCGCCTCCCCTTACCCAGCGTCCCTCCTAATACCCTCCCGCCTCCCCTTACCCAGAGTCCCTCCTAATACCCTCCCGCCTCCCCTTACCCAGCGTCCCGCCTAATACCCTCCCGCCTCCCCTTACCCAGCGTCCCTCCTAATACCCTCCCGCCTCCCCTTACCCAGCGTCCCTCCTAATACCCTCCCCGCCTCCCCTTACCCAGCGTCCCTCCTAATACCCTCCCGCCTCCTAATACCCTCCCGCCTCCCGTTACCCAGCGTCCCTCCTAATACCCTCCCGCCTCCCCTTACCCAGCGTCCCCCCTAATACCCTCCCGCCTCCCCTTACCCAGCGTCCCTCCTAATACCCTCCCGCCTCCCATTACCCAGCGTCCCGCCTAATACCCTCCCGCCTCCCGTTACCCAGCGTCCCTCCTAATACCCTCCCGCCTCCTAATACCCTCCCGCCTCCCCTTACCCAGCAACCCTCCTAATACCCTCCCGCCTCCCCTTACCCAGCGTCCCCCCTAATACCCTCCCGCCTCCCCTTACCCAGCGTCCCTCCTAATTCCCTCCCGCCTCCCCTTACCCAGCGTCCCTCCTAATACCCTCCCGCCTCCTAATACCCTCCCGCCTCCCATTACCCAGCGTCCCGCCTAATACCCTCCCGCCTCCCGTTACCCAGCGTCCCTCCTAATACCCTCCCGCCTCCTAATACCCTCCCGCCTCCCCTTACCCAGCGTCCCTCCTAATACCCTCCCGCCTCCCCTTACCCAGCGTCCCGCCTAATACCCTCCCGCCTCCCCTTACCCAGCGTCCCTCCTAATACCCTCCCGCCTCCCCTTACCCAGCGTCCCGCCTAATACCCTCCCGCCTCCCCTTACCCAGCGTCCCTCCTAATACCCTCCCGCCTCCCGTTACCCAGCGTCCCTCCTAATACCCTCCCGCCTCCCCTTACCCAGCGTCCCTCCTAATACCCTCCCGCCTCCCCTTACCCAGCGTCCCGCCTAATACCCTCCCGCCTCCCCTTACCCAGAGTCCCTCCTAATACCCTCCCGCCTCCCCTTACCCAGCGTCCCTCCTAATACCCTCCCGCCTCCCCTTACCCAGCGTCCCGCCTAATACCCTCCCGCCTCCCCTTACCCAGCGTCCCTCCTAATACCCTCCCGCCTCCCCTTACCCAGCGTCCCACCTAATACCCTCCCGCCTCCCCTTACCCAGCGTCCCTCCTAATACCCTCCCGCCTCCCCTTACCCAGCGTCCCTCCTAATACCCTCCCGCCTCCCGTTACCCAGCGTCCCTCCTAATACCCTCCCGCCTCCCCTTACCCAGCGTCCCTCCTAATACCCTCCCGCCTCCCCTTACCCAGCGTCCCTCCTAATACCCTCCCGCCTCCCCTTACCCAGCGTCCCTCCTAATACCCTCCCGCCTCCCCTTACCCAGCGTCCCTCCTAATACCCTCCCGCCTCCCCTTACCCAGCGTCCCTCCTAATACCCTCCCGCCTCCCCTTACCCAGCGTCCCGCCTAATACCCTCCCGCCTCCCCTTACCCAGCGTCCCTCCTAATACCCTCCCGCCTCCCCTTACCCAGCGTCCCTCCTAATACCCTCCCGCCTCCCCTTACCCAGCGTCCCTCCTAATACCCTCCCGCCTCCCCTTACCCAGCATCCCTCCTAATACCCTCCCGCCTCCCCTTACCCAGCGTCCCTTCTTATACCCTCCCGCCTCCCCTTACCCAGCGTCCCTCCTAATACCCTCCCGCCTCCCCTTACCCAGCGTCCCTCCTAATACCCTCCCGCCTCCCCTTACCCAGCGTCCCTCCTAATACCCTCCCGCCTCCCCTTACCCAGCGTCCCTCCTAATACCCTCCCGCCTCCCCTTACCCAGCGTCCCTCCTAATACCCTCCCGCCTCCCCTTACCCAGCGTCCCGCCTAATACCCTCCCGCCTCCCCTTACCCAGCGTCCCTCCTAATACCCTCCCGCCTCCCGTTACCCAGCGTCCCGCCTAATACCCTCCCGCCTCCCCTTACCCAGCGTCCCTCCTAATACCCTCCCGCCTCCCCTTACCCAGCGTCCCGCCTAATACCCTCCCGCCTCCCCTTACCCAGCGTCCCTCCTAATACCCTCCCGCCTCCCCTTACCCAGCGTCCCGCCTAATACCCTCCCGCCTCCCGTTACCCAGCGTCCCTCCTAATACCCTCCCGCCTCCCGTTACCCAGCGTCCCGCCTAATACCCTCCCATTACCCAGCGTCCCGCCTAATACCCTCCCGCCTCCCCTTACCCAGCGTCCCGCCTAATACCCTCCCGCCTCCCCTTACCCAGCGTCCCGCCTAATACCCTCCCGCCTCCCCTTACCCAGCGTCCCCCCTAATACCCTCCCGCCTCCCCTTACCCAGCGTCCCTCCTAATACCCTCCCGCCTCCCCTTACCCAGCGTCCCTCCTAATACCCTCCCGCCTCCCCTTACCCAGCGTCCCTCCTAATACCCTCCCGCCTCCCCTTACCCAGCGTCCCTCCTAATACCCCTCCCGCCTCCCCTTACCCAGCGTCCCGCCTAATACCCTCCCGCCTCCCCTTACCCAGCGTCCCGCCTAATACCCTCCCGCCTCCCCTTACCCAGCGTCCCTCCTAATACCCTCCCGCCTCCCGTTACCCAGCGTCCCTCCTAATACCCTCCCGCCTCCCCTTACCCAGCGTCCCGCCTAATACCCTCCCGCCTCCCGTTACCCAGCGTCCCGCCTAATACCCTCCCGCCTCCCCTTACCCAGCGTCCCTCCTAATACCCTCCCGCCTCCCCTTACCCAGCGTCCCTCCTAATACCCTCCCGCCTCCCCTTACCCAGCGTCCCTCCTAATACCCTCCCGCCTCCTAATACCCTCCCGCCTCCTAATACCCTCCCGCCTCCCCTTACCCAGCGTCCCTCCTAATACCCTCCCGCCTCCTAATACCCTCCCGCCTCCCCTTACCCAGCGTCCCGCCTAATACCCTCCCGCCTCCCGTTACCCAGCGTCCCTCCTAATACCCTCCCGCCTCCCCTTACCCAGCGTCCCGCCTAATACCCTCCCGCCTCCCGTTACCCAGCGTCCCTCCTAATACCCTCCCGCCTCCCCTTACCCAGCGTCCCTCCTAATACCCTCCCGCCTCCCCTTACCCAGCGTCCCTCCTAATACCCTCCCGCCTCCCCTTACCCAGCGTCCCTCCTAATACCCTCCCGCCTCCCCTTACCCAGCGTCCCTCCTAATACCCTCCCGCCTCCCCTTACCCAGCGTCCCTCCTAATACCCTCCCGCCTCCCCTTACCCAGCGTCCCGCCTAATACCCTCCCGCCTCCCCTTACCCAGCGTCCCGCCTAATACCCTCCCGCCTCCCCTTACCCAGCGTCCCGCCTAATACCCTCCCGCCTCCCCTTACCCAGCGTCCCTCCTAATACCCTCCCGCCTCCCCTTACCCAGCGTCCCTCCTAATACCCTCCCGCCTCCCCTTACCCAGCGTCCCGCCTAATACCCTCCCGCCTCCCCTTACCCAGCGTCCCTCCTAATACCCTCCCGCCTCCCCTTACCCAGCGTCCCTCCTAATACCCTCCCGCCTCCCGTTACCCAGCGTCCCGCCTAATACCCTCCCGCCTCCTAATACCCTCCCGCCTCCCCTTACCCAGCGTCCCTCCTAATACCCTCCCGCCTCCCCTTACCCAGCGTCCCTCCTAATACCCTCCCGCCTCCCCTTACCCAGCGTCCCTCCTAATACCCTCCCGCCTCCCCTTACCCAGCGTCCCGCCTAATACCCTCCCGCCTCCCCTTACCCAGCGTCCCTCCTAATACACTCCCGCCTCCCCTTACCCAGCGTCCCTCCTAATACCCTCCCGCCTCCCCTTACCCAGCGTCCCTCCTAATACCCTCCCGCCTCCCCTTACCCAGCGTCCCGCCTAATACCCTCCCGCCTCCCGTTACCCAGCGTCCCTCCTAATACCCTCCCGCCTCCCCTTACCCAGCGTCCCGCCTAATACCCTCCCGCCTCCCGTTACCCAGCGTCCCTCCTTATACCCTCCCGCCTCCCCTTACCCAGCGTCCCGCCTAATACCCTCCCGCCTCCCCTTACCCAGCGTCCCGCCTAATACCCTCCCGCCTCCCCTTACCCAGCGTCCCTCCTAATACCCTCCCGCCTCCCCTTACCCAGCGTCCCTCCTAATACCCTCCCGCCTCCCCTTACCCAGCGTCCCTCCTAATACCCTCCCGCCTCCCCTTACCCAGCGTCCATCCTAATACCCTCCCGCCTCCCGTTACCCAGCGTCCCGCCTAATACCCTCCCGCCTCCCCTTACCCAGCGTCCCTCCTAATACCCTCCCGCCTCCCCTTACCCAGCGTCCCTCCTAATACCCTCCCGCCTCCCGTTACCCAGCGTCCCGCCTAATACCCTCCCGCCTCCCCTTACCCAGCGTCCCTCCTAATACCCTCCCGCCTCCCCTTACCTAGCGTCCCGCCTAATACCCTCCCGCCTCCCCTTACCCAGCGTCCCTCCTAATACCCTCCCCGCCTCCCCTTACCCAGCGTCCCTCCTAATACCCTCCCGCCTCCCATTACCCAGCGTCCCGCCTAATACCCTCCCGCCTCCCCTTACCCAGCGTCCCTCCTAATACCCTCCCGCCTCCCATTACCCAGCGTCCCGCCTAATACCCTCCTGCCTCCCGTTACCCAGCGTCCCGCCTAATACCCTCCCGCCTCCCCATACCCAGCGTCCCTCCTAATACCCTCCCGCCTCCCATTACCCAGCGTCCCTCCTAATACCCTCCCGCCTCCCGTTACCCAGCGTCCCGCCTAATACCCTCCCGCCTCCCGTTACCCAGCGTCCCGCCTAATACCCTCCCGCCTCCCCTTACCCAGCGTCCCGCCTAATACCCTCCCGCCTCCCCTTACCCAGCGTCCCTCCTAATACCCTCCCGCCTCCCCTTACCCAGCATCCCTCCTAATACCCTCCCGCCTCCCCTTACCCAGCGTCCCTCCTAATACCCTCCCGCCTCCCCTTACCCAGCGTCCCTCCTAATACCCTCCCGCCTCCCGTTACCCAGCGTCTCTCCTAATACCCTCCCGCCTCCCCTTACCCAGCGTCCCTCCTAATACCCTCCCGCCTCCCCTTACCCAGCGTCCCTCCTAATACCCTCCCGCCTCCCCTTACCCAGCGTCCCTCCTAATACCCTCCCGCCTCCCCTTACCCAGCGTCTCTCCTAATACCCTCCCGCCTCCCCTTACCCAGCGTCCCTCCTAATACCCTCCCGCCTCCCCTTACCCAGCGTCCCTCCTAATACCCTCCCGCCTCCCCTTACCCAGCGTCCCTCCTAATACCCTCCCGCCTCCCCTTACCCAGCGTCCCGCCTAATACCCTCCCGCCTCCCCTTACCCAGCGTCCCGCCTAATACCCTCCCGCCTCCCCTTACCCAGCGTCCCGCCTAATACCCTCCCGCCTCCCCTTACCCAGCGTCCCTCCTAATACCCTCCCGCCTCCCCTTACCCAGCGTCCCGCCTAATACCCTCCCGCCTCCCCTTACCCAGCGTCCCTCCTAATACCCTCCCGCCTCCCCTTACCCAGCGTCCCGCCTAATACCCTCCCGCCTCCCCTTACCCAGCGTCCCTCCTAATACCCTCCCGCCTCCCCTTACCCAGCGTCCCTCCTAATACCCTCCCGCCTCCTAATACCCTCCCGCCTCCCATTACCCAGCGTCCCGCCTAATACCCTCCCGCCTCCCGTTACCCAGCGTCCCTCCTAATACCCTCCCGCCTCCCCTTACCCAGCGTCCCTCCTAATACCCTCCCGCCTCCCCTTACCCAGCGTCCCTCCTAATACCCTCCCGCCTCCCGTTACCCAGCGTCCCTCCTAATACCCTCCCGCCTCCCCTTACCCAGCGTCCCGCCTAATACCCTCCCGCCTCCTAATACCCTCCCGCCTCCCCTTACCCAGCGTCCCTCCTAATACCCTCCCGCCTCCCGTTACCCAGCGTCCCTCCTAATACCCTCCCGCCTCCCCTTACCCAGCGTCCCGCCTAATACCCTCCCGCCTCCCCTTACCCAGCGTCCCTCCTAATACCCTCCCGCCTCCCCTTACCCAGCGTCCCTCCTAATACCCTCCCGCCTCCCCTTACCCAGCGTCCCTCCTAATACCCTCCCGCCTCCCCTTACCCAGCGTCCCGCCTAATACCCTCCCGCCTCCCGTTACCCAGCGTCCCTCCTAATACCCTCCCGCCTCCCCTTACCCAGCGTCCCCTCCTAATACCCTCCCGCCTCCCCTTACCCAGCGTCCCGCCTAATACCCTCCCGCCTCCCCTTACCCAGCGTCCCTCCTAATACCCTCCCGCCTCCCCTTACCCAGCGTCCCTCCTAATACCCTCCCGCCTCCCCTTACCCAGCGTCCCGCCTAATACCCTCCCGCCTCCCGTTACCCAGCGTCCCTCCTAATACCCTCCCGCCTCCCCTTACCCAGCGTCCCTCCTAATACCCTCCCGCCTCCCCTTACCCAGCGTCCCGCCTAATACCCTCCCGCCTCCCCTTACCCAGCGTCCCCTCCTTATACCCTCCCGCCTCCCCTTACCCAGCGTCCCTCCTAATACCCTCCCGCCTCCCCTTACCCAGCGTCCATCCTAATACCCTCCCGCCTCCCCTTACCCAGCGTCCCTCCTAATACCCTCCCGCCTCCCCTTACCCAGCGTCCCTCCTAATACCCTCCCCTCCCGTTACCCAGCGTCCCTCCTAATACCCTCCCGCCTCCCCTTACCCAGCGTCCCGCCTAATACCCTCCCGCCTCCCGTTACCCAGCGTCCCGCCTAATACCCTCCCGCCTCCCCTTACCCAGCGTCCCTCCTAATACCCTCCCGCCTCCCCTTACCCAGCGTCCCTCCTAATACCCTCCCGCCTCCCCTTACCCAGCGTCCCGCCTAATACCCTCCCGCCTCCCCTTACCCAGCGTCCCTCCTAATACCCTCCCGCCTCCCCTTACCCAGCGTCCCTCCTAATACCCTCCCGCCTCCCCTTACCCAGCGTCCCTCCTAATACCCTCCCGCCTCCCCTTACCCAGCGTCCCTCCTAATACCCTCCCGCCTCCCCTTACCCAGCGTCCCTCCTAATACCCTCCCGCCTCCCGTTACCCAGCGTCCCTCCTAATACCCTCCCGCCTCCCCTTACCCAGCATCCCTCCTAATACCCTCCCGCCTCCCCTTACCCAGCGTCCCTCCTAATACCCTCCCGCCTCCCCTTACCCAGCGTCCCTCCTAATACCCTCCCGCCTCCCCTTACCCAGCGTCCCTCCTAATACCCTCCCCGCCTCCCCTTACCCAGCGTCCCGCCTAATACCCTCTTGCCTCCCCTTACCCAGCGTCCCGCCTAATACCCTCCCGCCTCCCCTTACCCAGCGTCCCGCCTAATACCCTCCCGCCTCCCCTTACCCAGCGTCCCTCCTAATACCCTCCCGCCTCCCCTTACCCAGCGTCCCGCCTAATACCCTCCCGCCTCCCCTTACCCAGCGTCCCGCCTAATTCCCTCCCGCCTCCCCTTACCCAGCGTCCCTCCTAATACCCTCCCGCCTCCCGTTACCCAGCGTCCCGCCTAATACCCTCCCGCCTCCCCTTACCCAGCGTCCCGCCTAATACCCTCCCGCCTCCCCTTACCCAGCGTCCCTCCTAATACCCTCCCGCCTCCCCTTACCCAGCGTCCCTCCTAATACCCTCCCGCCTCCCCTTACCCAGCGTCCCTCCTAATACCCTCCCGCCTCGCCTTACCCAGCGTCCCTCCTAATACCCTCCCCGCCTCCCCTTACCCAGCGTCCCTCCTAATACCCTCCCGCCTCCCCTTACCCAGCGTCCCGCCTAATACCCTCCCGCCTCCCCTTACCCAGCGTCCCTCCTAATACCCTCCCCGCCTCCCCTTACCCAGCGTCCCGCCTAATACCCTCCCGCCTCCCCTTACCCAGCGTCCCCCCTAATACCCTCCCGCCTCCCGTTACCCAGCGTCCCTCCTAATACCCTCCCGCCTCCCGTTACCCAGCGTCCCTCCTAATACCCTCCCGCCTCCCCTTACCCAGCGTCCCGCCTAATACCCTCCCGCCTCCCCTTACCCAGCGTCCCTCCTAATACCCTCCCGCCTCCCGTTACCCAGCGTCCCGCCTAATACCCTCCCGCCTCCCCTTACCCAGCGTCCCGCCTAATACCCTCCCGCCTCCCGTTACCCAGCGTCCCTCCTAATACCCTCCCGCCTCCCGTTACCCAGCGTCCCGCCTAATACCCTCCCATTACCCAGCGTCCCGCCTAATACCCTCCCGCCTCCCCTTACCCAGCGTCCCGCCTAATACCCTCCCATTACCCAGCGTCCCGCCTAATACCCTCCCGCCTCCCCTTACCCAGCGTCCCTCCTAATACCCTCCCGCCTCCCCTTACCCAGCGTCCCTCCTAATACCCTCCCGCCTCCCATTACCCAGCGTCCCGCCTAATACCCTCCCGCCTCCCCTTACCCAGCGTCCCTCCTAATACCCTCCCGCCTCCCCTTACCCAGCGTCCCTCCTAATACCCTCCCGCCTCCCCTTAC
The DNA here is from genome assembly GCF_040206685.1 of Ascaphus truei. Lineage (NCBI taxonomy): Eukaryota > Metazoa > Chordata > Amphibia > Anura > Ascaphidae > Ascaphus > Ascaphus truei. The sequence goes on along the minus strand of NW_027454176.1, from coordinate 82,500 downwards.
CCAGCGTCCCGCCTAATACCCTCCCGCCTCCCGTTACCCAGCGTCCCTCCTAATACCCTCCCGCCTCCCGTTACCCAGCGTCCCGCCTAATACCCTCCCGCCTCCCCTTACCCAGCGTCCCTCCTAATACCCTCCCGCCTCCCGACCCAGCGTCCCTCCTAATACCCTCCCGCCTCCCCTTACCCAGCATCCCTCCTAATACCCTCCCGCCTCCCCTTACACAGCGTCCCTCCTAATACCCTCCCGCCTCCCCTTACCCAGCGTCCCGCCTAATACCCTCCCGCCTCCCCTTACCCAGCGTCCCGCCTAATACCCTCCCGCCTCCCGTTACCCAGCGTCCCGCCTAATACCCTCCCGCCTCCCCTTACCCAGCGTCCCTCCTAATACCCTCCCGCCTCCCCTTACCCAGCGTCCCTCCTAATACCCTCCCGCCTCCCCTTACCCAGCGTCCCTCCTAATACCCTCCCGCCTCCCCTTACCCAGCGTCCCTCCTAATACCCTCCCGCCTCCTAATACCCTCCCGCCTCCCCTTACCCAGCGTCCCGCCTAATACCCTCCCGCCTCCCGTTACCCAGCGTCCCGCCTAATACCCTCCCGCCTCCCTTACCCAGCGTCCCTCCTAATACCCTCCCGCCTCCCCTTACCCAGCGTCCCTCCTAATACCCTCCCGCCTCCCCTTACCCAGCGTCCCGCCTAATACCCTCCCGCCTCCCGTTACCCAGCGTCCCTCCTAATACCCTCCCGCCTCCCCTTACCCAGCGTCCCTCCTAATACCCTCCCGCCTCCCCTTACCCAGCGTCCCTCCTAATACCCTCCCGCCTCCCTTACCCAGCGTCCCGCCTAATACCCTCCCGCCTCCCCTTACCCAGCGTCCCGCCTAATACCCTCCCGCCTCCCCTTACCCAGCGTCCCGCCTAATACCCTCCCGCCTCCCTTACCCAGCGTCCCGCCTAATACCCTCCCGCCTCCACTTACCCAGCGTCCCGCCTAATACCCTCCCGCCTCCCCTTACCCAGCGTCCCTCCTAATACCCTCCCGCCTCCCCTTACCCAGCGTCCCGCCTAATACCCTCCCGCCTCCCGTTACCCAGCGTCCCTCCTAATACCCTCCCGCCTCCCCTTACCCAGCGTCCCTCCTAATACCCTCCCGCCTCCCCTTACCCAGCGTCCCCCCTAATACCCTCCCGCCTCCCCTTACCCAGCGTCCCTCCTAATACCCTCCCGCCTCCCCTTACCCAGCGTCCCTCCTAATACCCTCCCGCCTCCCCTTACCCAGCGTCCCTCCTAATACCCTCCCGCCTCCCCTTACCCAGCGTACCGCCTAATACCCTCCCGCCTCCCGTTACCCAGCGTCCCTCCTAATACCCTCCCGCCTCCCCTTACCCAGCGTCCCTCCTAATACCCTCCCGCCTCCCCTTACCCAGCGTCCCGCCTAATACCCTCCCGCCTCCCGTTACCCAGCGTCCCGCCTAATACCCTCCCGCCTCCCCTTTCCCAGCGTCCCTCCTAATACCCTCCCGCCTCCCCTTACCCAGCGTCCCTCCTAATACCCTCCCGCCTCCCCTTACCCAGCGTCCATCCTAATACCCTCCCGCCTCCCCTTACCCAGCGTCCCGCCTCCTAATACCCTCCCGCCTCCCCTTACCCAGCGTCCCGCCTCCTAATACCCTCCCGCCTCCCCTTACCCAGCGTCCCTCCTAATACCCTCCCGCCTCCCCTTACCCAGCGTCCCGCCTCCTAATACCCTCCCGCCTCCCCTTACCCAGCGTCCCTCCTAATACCCTCCCGCCTCCCCTTACCCAGCGTCCCTCCTAATACCCTCCCGCCTCCTAATACCCTCCCGCCTCCCCTTACCCAGCGTCCCCCCTAATACCCTCCCGCCTCCCCTTACCCAGCGTCCCTCCTAATACCCTCCCGCCTCCCGTTACCCAGCGTCTCTCCTAATACCCTCCCGCCTCCCCTTACCCAGCGTCCCTCCTAATACCCTCCCGCCTCCCCTTACCCAGCGTCCCTCCTAATACCCTCCCGCCTCCCCTTACCCAGCGTCCCTCCTAATACCCTCCCGCCTAATACCCTCCTATTACCCAGCGTCCCGCCTAATACCCTCCCGCCTCCCCTTACCCAGCGTCCCGCCTAATACCCTCCCGCCTCCCCTTACCCAGCGTCCCTCCTAATACCCTCCCGCCTCCCCTTACCCAGCGTCCCTCCTAATACCCTCCCGCCTCCCCTTACCCAGCGTCCCGCCTAATACCCTCCCGCCTCCCCTTACCCAGCGTCCCTCCTAATACCCTCCCGCCTCCCCTTACCCAGCGTCCCTCCTAATACCCTCCCGCCTCCCCTTACCCAGCGTCCCTCCTAATACCCTCCCGCCTCCCCTTACCCAGCGTCCCTCCTAATACCCTCCCGCCTCCCCTTACCCAGCGTCCCTCCTAATACCCTCCCGCCTCCCGTTACCCAGCGTCCCTCCTAATACCCTCCCGCCTCCCCTTACCCAGCGTCCCTCCTAATACCCTCCCGCCTCCCCTTACCCAGCGTCCCTCCTAATACCCTCCCGCCTCCCCTTACCCAGCGTCCCGCCTAATACCCTCCCGCCTCCCGTTACCCAGCGTCCCGCCTAATACCCTCCCGCCTCCCCTTACCCAGCGTCCCTCCTAATACCCTCCCGCCTCCCCTTACCCAGCGTCCCCCCTAATACCCTCCCGCCTCCCCTTACCCAGCGTCCCTCCTAATACCCTCCCGCCTCCCCTTACCCAGCGTCCCTCCTAATACCCTCCCCTTACCCAGCGTCCCTCCTAATACCCTCCCGCCTCCCCTTACCCAGCGTCCCTCCTAATACCCTCCCGCCTCCCCTTACCCAGCGTCCCTCCTAATACCCTCCCGCCTCCCCTTACCCAGCGTCCCGCCTAATACCCTCCCGCCTCCCCTTACCCAGCGTCCCTCCTAATACCCTCCCGCCTCCCGTTACCCAGCGTCCCTCCTAATACCCTCCCGCCTCCCGTTACCCAGCGTCCCTCCTAATACCCTCCCGCCTCCCCTTACCCAGCGTCCCTCCTAATACCCTCCCGCCTCCCCTTACCCAGCGTCCCTCCTAATACCCTCCCGCCTCCCCTTACCCAGCGTCCCGCCTAATACCCTCCCGCCTCCCCTTACCCAGCGTCCCTCCTAATACCCTCCCGCCTCCCCTTACCCAGCGTCCCTCCTAATACCCTCCCGCCTCCCCTTACCCAGCGTCCCTCCTAATACCCTCCCGCCTCCCCTTACCCAGCGTCCCGCCTAATACCCTCCCGCCTCCCCTTACCCAGCGTCCCTCCTAATACCCTCCCGCCTCCCCTTACCCAGTGTCCCTCCTAATACCCTCCCGCCTCCCCTTACCCAGCGTCCCTCCTAATACCCTCCCGCCTCCCCTTACCCAGCGTCCCGCCTAATACCCTCCCGCCTCCCCTTACCCAGCGTCCCGCCTCCTAATACCCTCCCGCCTCCCCTTACCCAGCGTCCCCCCTAATACCCTCCCGCCTCCCCTTACCCAGCGTCCCCCCTAATACCCTCCCGCCTCCCCTTACCCAGCGTCCCTCCTAATACCCTCCCGCCTCCCCTTACCCAGCGTCCCTCCTAATACCCTCCCGCCTCCCCTTACCCAGCGTCCCTCCTAATACCCTCCCGCCTCCCCTTACCCAGCGTCCCTCCTAATACCCTCCCGCCTCCCCTTACCCAGCGTCCCGCCTAATACCCTCCCGCCTCCCCTTACCCAGCGTCCCGCCTCCTAATACCCTCCCGCCTCCCCTTACTCAGCGTCCCCCCTAATACCCTCCCGCCTCCCCTTACCCAGCGTCCCTCCTAATACCCTCCCGCCTCCCCTTACCCAGCGTCTCTCCTAATACCCTCCCGCCTCCCGTTACCCAGCGTCCCTCCTAATACCCTCCCGCCTCCTAATACCCTCCCGCCTCCCGTTACCCAGCGTCCCTCCTAATACCCTCCCGCCTCCCCTTACCCAGCGTCTCTCCTAATACCCTCCCGCCTCCCGTTACCCAGCGTCCCTCCTAATACCCTCCCGCCTCCCCTTACCCAGCGTCCCGCCTAATACCCTCCCGCCTCCCGTTACCCAGCGTCCCTCCTAATACCCTCCCGCCTCCCCTTACCCAGCGTCCCTCCTAATACCCTCCCGCCTCCCCTTACCCAGCGTCCCTCCTAATACCCTCCCGCCTCCCCTTACCCAGCGTCCCTCCTAATACCCTCCCACCTCCCCTTACCCAGCGTCCCTCCTAATACCCTCCCGCCTCCCCTTACCCAGCGTCCCTCCTAATACCCTCCCGCCTCCCCTTACCCAGCGTCCCTCCTAATACCCTCCCGCCTCCCCTTACCCAGCGTCCCGCCTAATACCCTCCCGCCTCCCCTTACCCAGCGTCCCGCCTCCTAATACCCTCCCGCCTCCCCTTACCCAGCGTCCCGCCTAATACCCTCCCGCCTAATACCCTCCCGCCTCCCCTTACCCAGCGTCCCTCCTAATACCCTCCCGCCTCCCCTTACCCAGCGTCCCTCCTAATACCCTCCCGCCTAATACCCTCCTATTACCCAGCGTCCCGCCTAATACCCTCCCGCCTCCCATTACCCAGCGTCCCGCCTAATACCCTCCCGCCTCCCCTTACCCAGCGTCCCGCCTCCTAATACCCTCCCGCCTCCCCTTACCCAGCGTCCCTCCTAATACCCTCCCGCCTCCCGTTACCCAGCGTCCCGCCTAATACCCTCCCGCCTCCCCTTACCCAGCGTCCCTCCTAATACCCTCCCGCCTCCCCTTACCCAGCGTCCCTCCTAATACCCTCCCGCCTCCCCTTACCCAGCGTCCCTCCTAATACCCTCCCGCCTCCCCTTACCCAGCGTCCCTCCTAATACCCTCCCGCCTCCCGTTACCCAGCGTCCCTCCTAATACCCTCCCGCCTCCCCTTACCCAGCGTCCCTCCTAATACCCTCCCGCCTCCCCTTACCCAGCGTCCCTCCTAATACCCTCCCGCCTCCCCTTACCCAGCGTCCCTCCTAATACCCTCCCGCCTCCTAATACCCTCCCGCCTCCCATTACCCAGCGTCCCGCCTAATACCCTCCCGCCTCCCGTTACCCAGCGTCCCTCCTAATACCCTCCCGCCTCCCCTTACCCAGCGTCCCTCCTAATACCCTCCCGCCTCCCCTTACCCAGCGTCCCCCCTAATACCCTCCCGCCTCCCCTTACCCAGCGTCCCGCCTAATACCCTCCCGCCTCCCCTTACCCAGCGTCCCTCCTAATACCCTCCCGCCTCCCCTTACCCAGCGTCCCCCCTAATACCCTCCCACCTCCCCTTACCCAGCGTCCCTCCTAATACCCTCCCGCCTCCCCTTACCCAGCGTCCCCCCTAATACCCTCCCGCCTCCCCTTTCCCAGCGTCCCTCCTAATACCCTCCCGCCTCCCCTTACCCAGCGTCCCGCCTAATACCCTCCCGCCTCCCCTTACCCAGCGTCCCTCCTAATACCCTCCCGCCTCCCCTTACCCAGCGTCCCGCCTCCCGTTACCCAGCGTCCCTCCTAATACCCTCCCGCCTCCCGTTACCCAGCCTCTCGCCTCCCGTTACCCAGCCTCCCGTTACCCAGCCTCCCGCCTCCCGTTACCCAGCGTCCCTCCTCCCGTTACCCAGCCTCCCGTTACCCAGCCTCCCGCCTCCCGTTACCCAGCCTCCCTCCTCCCGTTACCCAGCCTCCCGTTACCCAGCGTCCCGCCTCCCAGTCCTAGCGCCGATCTCTGTACCCCGTAGGGTGGTGGATAACGAGGGGACGCTGCAGTTAAAACGCACCTTTCAGATCCAGCAGACGGCTCACCCTATCTGCAGCATCTTCTGCCCCCTTATGTCCTTCCGGCAGGGAGCCTGTGTGGGTAGGTACCACGCCCAGCACCACGTGCCGATCCTGGGTGGCTGCCCTCGTCAGTGAGGGGACATGTATTAATGTATGTTCCCTGTGCCGGCAGCAGCCTGTGTATATCCGTGTCCCTCTCTCTCAGTAACAGGCTGTGTATATCCGTGTCCCTCTCTCTCAGTAACAGGCTGTGTATATCCGTGTCCCTCTCTCTCAGTAACAGGCTGTGTATATCCGTGTCCCTCTCTCTCAGTAACAGGCTGTGTATATCCGTGTCCCTCTCTCTCAGTAACAGGCTGTGTATATCCGTGTCCCTCTCTCTCAGTAACAGGCTGGGTATATCCGTGTCCCTCTCTCAGTAACAGGCTGTGTATATCCGTGTCCCTCTCTCAGTAACAGGCTGTGTATATCCGTGTCCCTCTCTCAGTAACAGGCGGTGTATATCCGTGTCCCTCTCTCAGTAACAGGCGGTGTATATCCGTGTCCCTCTCTCAGTAACAGGCGGTGTATACCGTGTCCCTCTCTCAGTAACAGGCTGTGTATATCCGTGTCCCTCTCTCAGTAACAGGCGGTGTATATCCGTGTCCCTCTCTCAGTAACAGGCGGTGTATATCCGTGTCCCTCTCTCTCAGTAACAGGCTGTGTATATCCGTGTCCCTCTCTCTCAGTAACAGGCTGTGTATATCCGTGTCCCTCTCTCAGTAACAGGCTGTGTATATCCGTGTCCCTCTCTCAGTAACAGGCTGTGTATATCCGTGTCCCTCTCTCAGTAACAGGCTGTATATATCCGTGTCCCTCTCTCTCAGTAACAGGCTGTATATATCCGTGTCCCTCTCTCTCAGTAACAGGCTGTGTATATCCGTGTCCCTCTCTCAGTAACAGGCTGTGTATATCCGTGTCCCTCTCTCTCAGTAACAGGCTGTGTATATCCGTGTCCCTCTCTCAGTAACAGGCTGTGTATATCCGTGTCCCTCTCTCTCAGTAACAGGCTGTGTATATCCGTGTCCCTCTCTCTCAGTAACAGGCTGTGTATATCCGTGTCCCTCTCTCTCAGTAACAGGCTGTGTATATCCGTGTCCCTCTCTCTCAGTAACAGGCTGTGTATATCCGTGTCCCTCTCTCTCAGTAACAGGCTGTGTATATCCGTGTCCCTCTCTCTCAGTAACAGGCTGTGTATATATCCGTGTCCCTCTCTCAGTAACAGGCTGTGTATATCCGTGTCCCTCTCTCAGTAACAGGCTGTGTATATCCGTGTCCCTCTCTCTCAGTAACAGGCTGTGTATATCCGTGTCCCTCTCTCTCAGTAACAGGCTGTGTATATCCGTGTCCCTCTCTCAGTAACAGGCTGTATATATCCGTGTCCCTCTCTCTCAGTAACAGGCTGTGTATATCCGTGTCCCTCTCTCTCAGTAACAGGCTGTGTATATCCGTGTCCCTCTCTCTTAGTAACAGGCTGTGTATATATCCGTGTCCCTCTCTCAGTAACAGGCTGTGTATATCCGTGTCCCTCTCTCAGTAACAGGCTGTGTATATCCGTGTCCCTCTCTCTCAGTAACAGGCTGTGTATATCCGTGTCCCTCTCTCTCAGTAACAGGCTGTGTATATCCGTGTCCCTCTCTCAGTAACAGGCTGTATATATCCGTGTCCCTCTCTCTCAGTAACAGGCTGTGTATATCCGTGTCCCTCTCTCTCAGTAACAGGCTGTGTATATATCCGTGTCCCTCTCTCAGTAACAGGCTGTGTGTATATCCGTGTCCCTCTCTCTCAGTAACAGGCTGTGTATATCCGTGTCCCTCTCTCAGTAACAGGCTGTGTATATCCGTGTCCCTCTCTCAGTAACAGGCTGTGTATATCCGTGTCCCTCTCTCAGTAACAGGCTGTGTATATCCGTGTCCCTCTCTCAGTAACAGGCTGTGTATATCCGTGTCCCTCTCTCAGTAACAGGCTGTGTATATCCGTGTCCCTCTCTCAGTAACAGGCGGTGTATATCCGTGTCCCTCTCTCAGTAACAGGCGGTGTATATCCGTGTCCCTCTCTCAGTAACAGGCTGTGTATATCCGTGTCCCTCTCTCAGTAACAGGCGGTGTATATCCGTGTCCCTCTCTCTCAGTAACAGGCTGTGTATATCCGTGTCCCTCTCTCTCAGTAACAGGCTGTGTATATCCGTGTCCCTCTCTCTCAGTAACAGGCTGTGTATATCCGTGTCCCTCTCTCAGTAACAGGCTGTGTATATCCGTGTCCCTCTCTCTCAGTAACAGGCTGTGTATATCCGTGTCCCTCTCTCTCAGTAACAGGCTGTGTATATATCCGTGTCCCTCTCTCAGTAACAGGCTGTGTATATCCGTGTCCCTCTCTCTCAGTAACAGGCGGTGTATATCCGTGTCCCTCTCTCTCAGTAACAGGCGGTGTATATCCGTGTCCCTCTCTCTCAGTAACAGGCTGTGTATATCAGTGTCCCTCTCTCTCAGTAACAGGCTGTGTATATCCGTGTCCCTCTCTCAGTAACAGGCTGTGTATATCCGTGTCCCTCTCTCAGTAACAGGCTGTGTATATCCGTGTCCCTCTCTCTCAGTAACAGGCTGTGTATATCCGTGTCCCTCTCTCAGTAACAGGCTGTGTATATCCGTGTCCCTCTCTCAGTAACAGGCTGTGTATATCCGTGTCCCTCTCTCTCAGTAACAGGCTGTGTATATCCGTGTCCCTCTCTCAGTAACAGGCTGTGTATATCCGTGTCCCTCTCTCAGTAACAGGCTGTGTATATCCGTGTCCCTCTCTCAGTAACAGCCTGTGCATATCCGTGTCCCTCTCTCTCAGTAACAGGCTGTGTATATCCGTGTCCCTCTCTCTCAGTAACAGGCTGTGTATATCCGTGTCCCTCTCTCTCAGTAACAGGCTGTGTATATCCGTGTCCCTCTCTCTCAGTAACAGGCTGTGTATATCCGTGTCCCTCTCTCAGTAACAGGCGGTGTATATCCGTGTCCCTCTCTCTCAGTAACAGGCTGTGTATATCTGTGTCCCTCTCTCTCAGTAACAGGCTGTGTATATCCGTGTCCCTCTCTCTCAGTAACAGGCTGTGTATATCCGTGTCCCTCTCTCTCAGTAACAGGCTGTGTATATCCGTGTCCCTCTCTCAGTAACAGGCTGTGTATATCCGTGTCCCTCTCTCAGTAACAGGCTGTGTATATCCGTGTCCCTCTCTCAGTAACAGGCTGTGTATATCCGTGTCCCTCTCTCTCAGTAACAGGCTGTGTATATCCGTGTCCCTCTCTCTCAGTAACAGGCTGTGTATATCCGTGTCCCTCTCTCAGTAACAGGCTGTGTATATCCGTGTCCCTCTCTCTCAGTAACAGGCTGTGTATATCCGTGTCCCTCTCTCAGTAACAGGCTGTATATATCCGTGTCCCTCTCTCAGTAACAGGCTGTGTATATCCGTGTCCCTCTCTCAGTAACAGGCTGTGTATATCCGTGTCCCTCTCTCTCAGTAACAGGCTGTGTATATCCGTGTCCCTCTCTCTCAGTAACAGGCTGTGTATATCCGTGTCCCTCTCTCTCAGTAACAGGCTGTGTATATCCGTGTCCCTCTCTCTCAGTAACAGGCTGTGTATATCCGTGTCCCTCTCTCTCAGTAACAGGCTGTGTATATCCGTGTCCCTCTCTCTCAGTAACAGGCTGTGTATATATCCGTGTCCCTCTCTCAGTAACAGGCTGTGTATATCCGTGTCCCTCTCTCTCAGTAACAGGCTGTGTATATCCGTGTCCCTCTCTCAGTAACAGGCGGTGTATATCCGTGTCCCTCTCTCAGTAACAGGCGGTGTATATCCGTGTCCCTCTCTCAGTAACAGGCTGTGTATATCCGTGTCCCTCTCTCTCAGTAACAGGCTGTGTATATATCCGTGTCCCTCTCTCAGTAACAGGCTGTGTGTATATCCGTGTCCCTCTCTCTCAGTAACAGGCTGTGTATATCCGTGTCCCTCTCTCTCAGTAACAGCCTGTGCATATCCGTGTCCCTCTCTCAGTAACAGGCAGCGAAGACATGTGTGTCTATTTCTTCGATGTGGAACGAGCCACCAAGGCCATTGTGAACAAGCTGCAGGGACACAGCGCGGTGGTGCTGGGCGTCAGCTTTAACTGTGACGAGAGTCTCCTAGCCTCCAGTGATGCCAAGGGAATGGTAATAGTCTGGAGGCGGGAGCAGAAATGATATGTACGCCCGCCCTCGCCCTCCCTCCCTCCGCCTCAGACTGATCTCATATGGCTGGCAGCAGACACCGTTCCCTCCTTGTAACGCCCACAGCCGTCCTGCTGAGGCTCGGGGGGCTGCAACACCCCAATTCTCTGTACCTTTTATTTATATATCTTTCCCTTCGTTGTCACTTTGTGCATCACCAAATAAAAGCTCCGCCTGTCGCATCCCAACCTTCGCCTGTACATGTGATGGAAAAGCAGCGTAAGGTGTAACTACAGCCAGTCATACACGGGGCTGGGTGGGACAGTGTGTAACACCACACACACACACACACACACACACACACACACACACACACACGGATTATTACCCAGTGAGCTGTCCTGGTGTCCTGGGAGCAGCAGGTTAGGGGCTCCTTCTATTACTGGCGCAGCTGTGTGCAAAGGTGTTCAGCGGCACTCGTGTCCTATACAATGACCAGCACTGAGACCGTGTGATTACAGAAATAAAACATTGTATTTACACCCTAAACATCAGCCCCTCGCAGAGCCCACATATAAAAACTACACAATTCAGAAGATGTAGAAATAAAAATCCCACATAACAGGACTGGTAAAACCGAATGCCACCGACCCTCAGAAGGGGAATGCATAGGCGCCTCCTATATGTACAGAGCAGCCTCTCCCATATGGGTGGGGGACGGGACCAGCATGAAGGCAGGGATTCAAGTAAAAAGTCCCAGGCCAGTGATGGCCGAGCCTGGACAGCTGCTGCAGTATGGCCCGGACAGGTTATCAGAGCCCAAGCTCTGGCCGCTCTGACCACCAGCTCGAGTCACAGAACGGACGCGGGCAGCAGCGGAAGGGTAAAAACGGGATCAAAGTCTTTAGCACCAACATTTTATAAAGAGGGGCCCCTTCTAGCAGAGACGGGGCTTCGGATTTGGGGAGGCCTCCAGGATTCCCAGCGGGGGTGTAAACACAGAGCTTGTTAGCGATGGCACAGGAACCAGCCTCGGACCGGTGTGTGCACAGGCGACTGGGTTCCCTTCTGCCCTCAGAAGAGGTATTTACGGCAGCTGCTTTGCCCACATTTGCACTCCACTCTCACTCGCTTTTTGGGTGAACCCGTAAGCCCAGCAAGGCCAAAATTAGAATCCATCTTCGTGCTCTCCACGTCCACCGGGTCCACTAGAGGGGAGGAGAGTATTAAAGCATGAAACAGAGCCCTCCCTAACAGGACACAGCGTTTCCAACCTGCCCTGCAGCCCCCTCTGGTTGAAGAACTGACACTATACACACACACTGCAAACTCTCAGTCGTTCGTCCTCTGCCAGATCACGCGCGCACACGCGCCCCCCCCACACACGCGCCCCCCCCTCACCCTCCCCCCCCCCCTCACCCTCCCCCCCCCCCCCGCACACACACACGCACCCCCCCCGCACACACATGCCCTACACACACCCCCCCGCTCTACACGCACACACATGCCCTCCCAGCCCACCCTATATGCACAAGCCCCCCCCGCTCTACACGCACCTGCCCCCTACGCACACGCCCTACACCCCCCCCCCCTCAAATGCACGAGGGTGGAAATATTTGCCGCCCCAAACCCGGGTCTAATGACACCTATTTTTACCCAGCACACGGCTCACCCTGCATGTTGTAGTCAAAGGTGAGCTCCTCCCCCGTGCGGATTGTGCGCGTGGAGAAGAAGGCGATGCGCGGCAAACGCTCGTCCAGGTTATCAATGAAGATGTTGTACACCTGCAGGTTGGGGTTACACTGCGGGGGAGCGGGGTGAGAGGCGGCCGGGGCAGCGGGGCGAGAGGCAGCGGGGCGAGAGGCGGCGGGGGGAGCGGGGCGAGGGGGAGCGGGGCGAGAGGCGGCGGGGGGAGGGGGGCAAGAGGAGCGGGGCGAGAGGCGGCGGGGGGAGGGGGGCAAGAGGCGGCGGGGGGAGGGGGGCAAGAGGAGCGGGGCGAGAGGCGGCGGGGGGAGCGGGGCGAGAGGCGGCCGGGGCGAGAGGCGGCCGGGGGAGCGGGGCGAGAGGCGGCCGGGGGAGCGGGGCGAGAGGCGGCCAGGCCCGCCCTGGGCAGGGGGAGCGGGGCGAGAGGCGGCCGGGGGAGCGGGGCGAGAGGCGGCGGGGGGAGCGGGGCGAGAGGCGGCCGGGGCGAGAGGCGGCCGGGGGAGCGGGGCGAGAGGTGGCCAGGCCCGCCCTGGGCAGGGGGAGCGGGGCGAGAGGCGGCCGGGGGAGCGGGGCGAGAGGCGGCCGGGGGAGCGGGGCGAGAGGCGGCCGGGGGAGCGGGGCGAGAGGCGGCCGGGGGAGCGGGGCGAGAGGCGGCCGGGGGAGCGGGGCGAGAGGCGGCCGGGGGAGCGGGGCGAGAGGCGGCCGGGGGAGCGGGGCGAGAGGCGGCCGGGGGAGCGGGGCGAGAGGCGGCCGGGGGGAGCGAGGCGGCCGGGGGAGCGAGGCGGCCGGGGGAGCGGGGCGAGAGGCGGCCGGGGGAGCGGGGCGAGAGGCAGCCGGGGGAGCGGGGCGAGAGGCAGCCGGGGGAGCGGGGCGAGAGGCGGCCGGGGGAGCGGGGTGAGAGGCGGCCGGGGGAGCGGGGCGAGGCGGCCGGGGGAGCGGGGCGAAGCGGCCGGGGGAGCGGGGCGAGGCGGCCGGTGGAGCAGGGTGAGGCGGCTGTGATGCCTCCAGCACTTACACTGTGGTTGACGAAGTGCGAGATGTTCCCGTAGTGAGCTGCGTCCACAGTGTACACATCTTCCACGTAATCCAGGTCAAACAGATAAGTTGCCCCCTGCCGGTCGTAGATCTGCCCCCTGCGCTCCGCCTCCTCCGAGGTAATTATCTGAAACACAGGCCGTGCCTGGTTCACACTGTGCTCACAGACACAACACACACAATCCAGAATGTTCCATTCACACAAGTTACTGGGGCGCTCATATGAAACGTCAATATATTTGTTTTATAATTATTGTCCCCTTCCCAATGCACAGAGAGAGATACATATATCTATATATAGGGGGGGGAAGAGAATCAATGCTGTGTCTCCCTTCCCCCACGTACTCTGTGCATCCCCTCCCCCACACACTCCATGCCTCCCCTCCCCCACACACTCCATGCATCCCCTCCCCCACACACTCCATGCCTCCCCCTCCCCCCACACACACACTCCATGCCTCCCCTCCCCCACACACACACTCCATGCCTCCCCTCCCCCACACACTCCATGCCTCACCTCCCCCACACACTCCATGCCTCCCCTCCCCCCCACACACACACTCCATGCCTCACCTCCCCCACATACTCCATGCCTCACCTCCCCCACATACTCCATGCCTCACCTCCCCCACACACTCCATGCCTCACCTCCCCCACACACACCATGCCTCACCTCCCCCACACACTCCATGCCTCACCTCCCCCACACACTCCATGCCTCACCTCCCCCACACACTCCATGCCTCACCTCCCCCACACACTCCATGCCTCACCTCCCCCACACACACCATGCCTCACCTCCCCCACGTACTCCATGACGAAGCTGTGCTTGCGGATTTTCTCCAGGGAGCGCACCCCCCAGCCCCTGCCGTCCGGCGTGCGGAAGATGCACAGCTTGCACTGGATGCCCTTCTGTACCACACGGTTGGGGCAGGACGGGCCGCAGCGGCAGAAGGAGTTGCACTCGTATATGGGGTGGCCGGCTCGCACCCTCACCTGGCCCTCATGGTTGTAGGCAAATTTATGCATGGAGGCTCCTGGGCAGCAGCCCCCCGTGTCAGTGTAACAGTCGTGGCACGAGCATCCTGGCGCCACCTGGCTAAGCGTCACCCCCTCCCCCACCTTGTACTCGTTGATATACACGAAGTCCCGGGGGGCCCCCTCCAGGTCAACCTCGTTCTCCACCAGGATGAGCCCCGGCTGCAAGCTCTTGGCGTTCAGGTGCTGCTGCCATTGCCGCAGGAGCTGCCGCTGCTTGGCCTTCAGCACCAGGTGATGGGAAAGGCTTGGGTCCAGTTTGCGGGGGCAGCGTGCAGCCACCTTCCTGCCCCCCGAGCCTCCCTTGGCCTGCGCTCGCCGCTGGAGCTCCCGCTCTATGTCCCGGTGGAACTGCTTGATGAGGTGGAAGCACTTGAGGTGATGGCGGGGCTCCCAGGAGCAGGCAGAGTGCGGGTATCCCTTCCACTTCACCAGGTAATGCTCCTCCTGAGGGACACATACAGGCATGAGTACCGGCACTGCCCCCTCCCCCACACACCCAGTACCGGCACTGCCCCCTCCCCCACACACCCAGTACCGGCACTGCCCCCTCCCCCACACACCCAGTACCGGCACTGCCCCCTCCCCCACACACCCAGTACCGGCACTGCCCCCTCCCCCACACACCCAGTACCGGCACTGCCCCCTCCCCCACACACCCAGTACCGGCACTGCCCCCTCCCCCACACACCCAGTACCGGCACTGCCCCCTCCCCCACACACCCAGTACCGGCACTGCCCCCTCCCCCACACACCCAGTACCGGCACTGCCCCCTCCCCCACACACCCAGTACCGGCACTGCCCCCTCCCCCACACACCCAGTACCGGCACTGCCCCCTCCCCCACACACCCAGTACCGGCACTGCCCCCTCCCCCACACACCCAGTACCGGCACTGCCCCCTCCCCCACACACCCAGTACCGGCACTGCCCCCTCCCCCACACACCCAGTACCGGCACTGCCCCCTCCCCCACACACCCAGTACCGGCAATCCCCCCCCTCTCCCACACCCAGTACCGGCAATCCCCCCTCTCCCACACCCAGTACCGGCAATCCCCCCCCTCTCCCACACCCAGTACCGGCAATCCCCCCCCCTCTCCCCCACACACCCAGTACCGGCAATCCCCCCCCCTCCCCCACACACATCCAGTGCAGGCAATACCCCCCCACCTCCCACACACATCCAGTGCAGGCAATTACCCCCCCACTCCCTCACACATCCAGTGCAGGCATTCCCCCCCCCCCTCCCTCACACATCCAGTGCAGGCATTCCCCCACCCCCTCCCCCACACACCCAGTGCAGGCATTCCCCCACCCCCTCCCCCACACACCCAGTGCAGGCAATCCCCCCTCCCTCCCCCACACACACAGTGCAGGCAATCCCCCCTCCCTCCCCCACACACACAGTGCAGGCAATCCCCCCTCCCTCCCCCACACACACAGTGCAGGCAATCCCCCCTCCCTCCCCCACACACACAGTGCAGGCAATCCCCCCTCCCTCCCCCACACACACAGTGCAGGCAATCCCCCCTCCCTCCCCCACACACACAGTGCAGGCAATCCCCCCTCCCTCCCCCACACACAGTGCAGGCAATCCCCCCTCCCTCCCCCACACACACAGTGCAGGCAATCCCCCCTCCCTCCCCCACACACCCAGTGCAGGCAATCCCCCCTCCCTCCCCCACACACCCAGTGCAGGCAATCCCCCCTCCCTCCCCCACACACCCAGTGCAGGCAATCCCCCCTCCCTCCCCCACACACCCAGTGCAGGCAATCCCCCCTCCCTCCCCCACACACCCAGTGCAGGCAATCCCCCCTCCCTCCCCCACACACCCAGTGCAGGCAATCCCCCCTCCCTCCCCCACACACCCAGTGCAGGCAATCCCCCCTCCCTCCCCCACACACCCAGTGCAGGCAATCCCCCCTCCCTCCCCCACACACCCAGTGCAGGCAATCCCCCCTCCCTCCCCCACACACCCAGTGCAGGCATTCTTCCCCCCCCCCCCCCACACACACCCAGTGCAGGCATTCCCCCCCCCCCCCACACACACCCAGTGCAGGCAATCCCCCCTGTGGCGAAAATGGGGGTAATCAGCACATTAATAAAGGCAGTGTGCTCGGCTGGTTACCCCTATTTCTTATTGGGGATGAAGGGGTTAATTTTTCATGCACTTCCCATGTACCATTTTCCCTTCTATGCATTGTTGTCCCCTTTTTGCAGGCTAGTCTCTACCTGCAGTGCTGAATAACAGGAGACTGCTATGTCAGGAACAGAGTGAGCCTGCACCCTGATTTTTGGTGTGCAGCCTCAGTGTAACCCCCCAAGCACATACATATTGAAAATATAACTTTATCAAAAATATATGTTTCACTTATGACAAAGTGTCTTTCGGTTGCAGGTTTAAATATACCGGCAGGATGCTATTGTTTCTGCCTGCCTTTGTAATGCATGTAATGAACAAATGTTTTACATACCTGAGCTGGGGGCACTTTCTTCTGCACCTTCCGAGACCCCCTGTTGAGGCAAGGTCTATGGGTCTCGTGAAGTGTTGCAGATGAAAGCCCCCAGAGTCTTAAAGTGTGACTTAAATCGGGATGTTTCTGAGTAGCAGATCCTGTTACTCATCCTGGATATTTCACACCTTGGGACCAAACTCCAGACGTTGCGTCCCCAGAAACGATTGGCCCCTTTTTACTCAGCGGTGCTGCCAAGCTGCTCAATGAGCATGCTCAGAGTTACCTGGGCTGGCTGTAGGATGTTCCCACGTTACATGGCAGGCTCTGATAGGAAGATAATTCCTTGCCAATGAAAAACTCCAAAGTCCCCTGTCCTTAAAGAGGCCTGTACCCCTCATTCCTGTGTGGTTGTTACCCGATTTCTTCAAGCGGATAAGATTTAAGTACAGTGGCTGCGATTCCAGAACGCAAGGGGTTAAAAACATCGCAACACGGAAACTAGCCCTGCTTCAGGATTTCGTTAGCCCTTCGGATTCCAGAACGAACCCCAAAGAACCAGAACAAACTTTTTACATTTCAAGGAAATAATGGCCTGGCATCTCGCGCCCCTTTGCAAACATACTGCAATTTAAAGGGACATTAGTTCTGTGCTTTTCGTTCACTGGACAATTTATCCGGTTCCCTATCCCAGTAAGTGTTTTTATTAAGTGTGTTCTAAGGTTGTCGTGTGTCTGTCTAGTAAGGAAATAAATGACAATTTATTTTGCTCAACTTGTATGCTTAATCTAAACCCAAAATATAAATGTGCTGGTAATAGTTGTGTCCATCGTGACATCCCCCCCACACCCAGTGCAGGCAATCACCCCCCCCCCACACACCCAGTGCAGGCAATCACCCCCCCCCACACACCCAGTGCAGGCAATCACCCCCCCCCTCACAGCCAGTGCAGGCAATCACCCCCCCCCCCTCACACCCAGTGCAGGCAATCACCCCCACACCCAGTGCAGGCAATCACCCCCACACCCAGTGCAGGCAATCACCCCCACACCCAGTGCAGGCAATCACCCCCACACCCAATGCAGGCAATCACCCCCCTCCCCCTCACACCCAGCCACTGACCCCCCTCCCTCACCCCCCCTGCAGACACCCAGCCACTGCTCCCCCCTCCCCCCGCACACACACAGCCACTGGCCCCCTCCCATGATTATCAATACAGAAGTGCTTGACCTTATAGAATCCCTGCTCTGATCAATCAGCAGTTGAAAGAGCGTATACTCAACACTGCTTTAATATCGCTGCATGTTCACTCTGAGGAAATGGGCCAGCCTACTGATTAGTAGTGACACGGGGGGCTGTCTCATCTGCACTCTCGTCACATGGGGGGGGGGGGGGAGGGGGACTTTCTCACCTGCACTCTCGTCA
>NW_027454176.1:0-64600 GCF_040206685.1 Ascaphus truei | reverse complement strand
GAGACTGGAAGCTGGCACAGACGGGATAGTTATACACTGGGGGGGGGGGGGAAGAGACTGGAAGCTGGCACAGACGGATAGTTACACACTGGGTGGGGGGAGACTGGAAGCTGGCACAGACGGGATAGTTATACACTGGGGGGGGGGGAGAGACTGGAAGCTGGCACAGACAGGATAGTTATACACTGGGGGGGGGGGGGAGAGACTGGAAGCTGGCACAGACGGGATAGTTATACACTGGGGGGGGGGAGAGACTGGAAGCTGCACAGACGGGATAGTTATACACTGGGGGGGGGGGGGAGACTGGAAGCTGGCACAGACGGGATAGTTATACACTGGGGGGGGGGGGGGAGAGACTGGAAGCTGGCACAGACGGGATAGTTATACACTGGGGGGGGGGAGAGACTGGAAGCTGGCACAGACGGGATAGTTATACACTGGGGGGGGGAGAGACTGGAAGCTGGCACAGAAGGGATAGTTACACTGGGGCGGGGGAGAGACTGGAAGCTGGCACAGACGGGATAGTTATACACGGGGGGGGGGAGAGACTGGAAGCTGGCACAGACGGGATAGTTATACACTGGGGGGGGGATAGACGAAGCTGGCACAGATGGGATAGTTATACACTGGGGGGGGGGGGAAGAGACTGGAAGCTGGCACAGACGGGATAGTTATACACTGGGGGGGGGATAGACGAAGCTGGCACAGAAGGGATAGTTATACACTGGGGGGGGGGGAAGAGACTGGAAGCTGGCACAGATTGGATAGTTACACTGGGGGGGGGGAGAGACTGGCACAGATGGGATAGTTACACTGGGGGAGGGGGGGGAGAGACTGGCACAGATGGGATAGTTACACTGGGGGGGGGAGAGACTGGCACAGATGGGATAGTTACACTGGGGGGGGGGGAGAGACTGGCACAGAAGGGATAGTTATACACTGGGGGGGAGAGACTGGAAGCTGGCACAGACGGGATAGTTATACACTGGGGGGGGGAGAGACTGGCACAGAAGGGATAGTTATACACTGGGGGGGGGAGAGACTGGAAGCTGGCACAGAAGGGATAGTTATACAATGGGGGGGGAGACTGGAAGCTGGCTGGGGGGGGGGAGAGACTGGAAGCTGGCACAGAAGGGATAGTTACACTGGGGGGGGGGGAGAGACTGGCACAGATGGGATAGTTACACTGGGGGGGGGGGAGAGACTGGCACAGAAGGATAGTTATACACTGGGGGGGGGGGGGAGAGACTGGAAGCTGGCACAGAAGGGATAGTTATACACTGGGGGGGGGGGGAGACTGGAAGCTGGCTGGGGGGGGAGAGACTGGAAGCTGGCACAGAAGGGATAGTTACACTGGGGGGGGGGAGAGACTGGCACAGATGGATAGTTACACTGGGGGGGGGGAGAGACTGGCACAGATGGGATAGTTACACTGGGGGGGGGAAGAGACTGGCACAGATGGGATAGTTATACACTGGGGGGGGGGGGGAGAGACTGGCACAGAAGGTGCCCGCAGGATAGGTGCGCGAGTTCTCTTAAAACACAAAACGCAGGAGGCACGGTATACTAAACATGGCTACAAATTTTATTACGCAATTCTGTTTGGTTGGAAAAGGGCTAATTCGTGTTTGTAAAGTACAAGTGTAAAATATCACCATTAAAACGGGAATAAAATTAGACATCTTAAAACTACCACCCCCCCCCCCCCCCCCCAGGACGAAACCTCGGCGAGTTGTAGAGTCCGACCTGACAGCGAATGAAGGGTTTGTCGCCAATGCTGCAGAGTAACGCAATGCTCTGCAGATCAGCGCAATGCTCTGCAGATCAGCGCAATGCTCTGCAGATTAGCGCAATGCTCTGCAGCTTGCCACCAGCCAGGGGATTTATTCAAACTACTCCAAATGTTACCTGTAATGTCCCCTCCGCAGCAGCGTGCAGAGCATCTCTTCCCTCGTCCCCTGCTAGCGACCTGCAGAGCATCTCTTCCCTCGTCCCCTGCTAGCGACCTGCAGAGCATCTCTTCCCTCGTCCCCTGCTAGCGACCTGCAGAGCATTGCTTAACCCTGCCTGTCCGTGGAAGTACGGGGGTGTTCAGGTGGGAAGCGCTTGCCAGAGATGGTGTCAGGCCGCCCCCCCCCCCGCCTGTATACCGTGGCCAGTGGGGCCGCCCCCCCCGCCTGTATACCGTGGCCAGTGGGGCCCCCCCCCCCCCCGCCTGTATACCGTGGCCAGTGGGCCCCCCCCCCGCCTGTATACCGTGGCCAGTGGGGCCGCCCCCCCCGCCTGTATACCGTGGCCAGTGGGGCCGCCCCCCCGCCTGTATACCGTGGCCAGTGGGGCCCCCCCCCCCCGCCTGTATACCGTGGCCAGTGCCCCCCCCCCCCACACATACAAACTTCTGAGATAAATATAGAATGGGAAGATCCATTTTTGTGAAGCAAAGTAACCCCCCCCCCCCCCCAACTTGTGCTGCAGTCTGCACCCCGCTGCCAGCCCGCAGATCAATGCAGCGTAACGGTGACAGGAGAGAGACGCCGCCGGTCTCCTGCGCGCCTCCCCCGCGCGCCTCCCCCGCGCTCCTCACAGTCCTCGGATACACACAGCGGGTCCTCTCGTACCCCGAGCTCCCCCATTGTGCCGGGCAGAGCGGGGTGCTGCAGGGGCAGAGCGGGTGCTGCAGGGGCAGAGCGGGTGCTGCAGGGGGGCGTTCGGAAGGACGGGGGGAGCAGGGAGAGGGCCGCGGGCCTCCTCACAGCAGCTCACACGTATTCTTCTTGCGCCCGCGCTTGGCTTGCAGGGCGGCTCGCGTCGCCATCTCAAACACTTCCCTCACGCCGTCCTTGGTCTTGGCCGAGCACTCGAGGTAACCGAACGCGCTGATCCGGTTAGCCATGTCCCGGCCCTCGTCCGGCTTCACTGGCTCCTGTGTGAGACGGCGCCGTCAGCAACACGCACCTCCCCCCTCCTAATACACAGGCACCAGGGGACACGCACCTCCCCCCTCCTAATACACAGGCGTCAGCAACACGCACCTCCCCCCTCCTAATACACAGGCACCAGGGGACACGCACCTCCCCCCTCCTAATACACAGGCACCAGGGGACACGCACCTCCCCCCCTCCTAATACACAGGCACCAGGGACACGCACCTCCCCCCTCCTAATACACAGGCACCAGGGGACACGCACCTCCCCCCTCCTAATACACAGGCACCAGGGGACACGCACCTCCCCCCTCCTAATACACAGGCACCAGGGGACACGCACCTCCCCCCTCCTAATACACAGGCACCAGGGGACACGCACCTCCCCCCTCCTAATACACAGGCACCAGGGGACACGCACCTCCCCCCTCCTAATACACAGGCACCAGGGGACACGCACCGCCCCCCTCCTAATACACAGGCACCAGGGGACACGCACCGCCCCCCTCCTAATACACAGGCACCAGGGGACACGCACCTCCCCCCTCCTAATACACAGGCACCAGGGGACACGCACCTCCCCCCTCCTAATACACAGGAACACGCACCTCCCCCCTCCTAATACACAGGCGTCAGGAACACGCACCTCCCCCCTCCTAATACACAGGCACAAAGGGACACGCACCTCCCCCCCTCCTAATACACAGGAACACGCACCTCCCCCCTCCTAATACACAGGAACACGCACCTCCCCCTCCTAATACACAGGAACACGCACCTCCCCCTCCTAATACACAGGCACCAGGAACACGCACCTCCCCCCTCCTAATACACAGGCGTCAGGAACACGCACCTCCCCCCTCCTAATACACAGGCGTCAGGAACACGCACCTCCCCCCTCCTAATACACAGGCGTCAGGAACACGCACCTCCCCCCTCCTAATACACAGGCGTCAGGAACACGCACCTCCCCCCTCCTAATACACAGGCGTCAGGAACACGCACCTCCCCCCTCTAATACACAGGCGTCAGGAACACGCACCTCCCCCTCCTAATACACAGGCGTCAGGAACACACACCTCCCCCCTCCTAATACACAGGCGTCAGGAACACGCACCTCCCCCCTCCTAATACACAGGCGTCAGGAACACGCACCTCCCCCCTCCTAATACACAGGCGTCAGGAACACGCACCTCCCCCCTCCTAATACACAGGCGTCAGGAACACGCACCTCCCCCCTCCTAATACACAGGCGTCAGGAACACGCACCTCCCCCCTCCTAATACACAGGCATCAGGACACGCACCTCCCCCCTCCTAATACACAGGCGTCAGGAACACGCACCTCCCCCTCTTAATACACAGGCGTCAGGAACACGCACCTCCCCCTCCTAATACACAGGCGTCAGGAACACGCACCTCCCCCCTCCTAATACACAGGCGTCAGGAACACGCACCTCCCCCCTCCTAATACACAGGCATCAGGGGACACGCACCTCCCCCCTCCTAATACACAGGCGTCAGGAACACGCACCTCCCCCCTCCTAATACACAGGCGTCAGGAACACGCACCTCCCCCTCTTAATACACAGGCGTCAGGAACACGCACCTCCCCCTCCTAATACACAGGCGTCAGGAACACGCACCTCCCCCCTCCTAATACACAGGCGTCAGGAACACGCACCTCCCCCCTCCTAATACACAGGCATCAGGGGACACGCACCTCCCCCCTCCTAATACACAGGTGTCAGGAACACGCACCTCCCCCCCTCCTAATACACAGGCGTCAGGAACACGCACCTCCCCCCTCCTAATACACAGGCGTCAGGAACACGCACCTCCCCCCTCCTAATACACAGGCGTCAGGAACACGCACCTCCCCCCTCCTAATACACAGGCACCAGGGGACACGCACCTCCCCCCTCCTAATACACAGGCGTCAGGAACACGCACCTCCCCCCTCCTAATACACAGGCATCAGGGGACACGCACCTCCCCCCTCCCAATACACAGGCACTAGGGGACACGCACCTCCCCCCTCCTAATACACAGGCATCAGAAACACGCACCTCCCCCCTCCCAATACACAGGCATCAGGGGACACGCACCTCCCCCCTCCTAATACACAGGCATCAGAAACACACACCTCCCCCCTCCCAATACACAGGCACCAGGGGACACGCACCTCCCTCCTCCCAATACACAGGCACCAGGGGACACGCACCTCCCCCCTCCTAATACACAGGCATCAGAAACACACACCTCCCCCCTCCCAATACACAGGCACCAGGGGACACGCACCTCCCTCCTCCAATACACAGGCACCAGGGGACACGCACCTCCCCCCTCCTAATACACAGGCATCAGAAACACGCACCTCCCCCCTCCTAATACACAGGCATCAGAAACACGCACCTCCCCCCTCCTAATACACAGGCATCAGCGACACGTACCTCTCACCCCCTCCTAATACACAGGCATCGGGGACACATACCCCTCGCCCCCTCCTAATACACAGGCATCAGGGACACATACCCCTCGCCCCCTCCTAATACACAGGCATCGGGGACACATACCCCTCGCCCCCTCCTAATACACAGCATCGGGGACACATACCCCTCGCCCCCTCCTAATACACAGGCATCGGGGACACATACCCCTCGCCCCCTCCTAATACACAGGCATCAGGGACACATACCCCTCACCCCCTCCTAATACACAGGCATCAGGGACACATACCCCTCGCCCCCTCCTAATACACAGGCATCGGGACACATACCCCTCGCCCCCTCCTAATACACAGGCATCAGGGACACATACCCCTCGCCCCCTCCTAATACACAGGCATCAGGGACACATACCCCTCGCCCCCTCCTAATACACAGGCATCGGGACACATACCCTCGCCCCCTCCTAATACACAGGCATCGGGACACGTACCTCTCTCCCCCTCCTAATACACAGGCATCAGGGACACATACCCCTCGCCCCCTCCTAATACACAGGCATCAGGGACACATACCCTCGCCCCCTCCTAATACACAGGCATCAGGGACACATACCCTCGCCCCCTCCTAATACACAGGCATCAGGGACACATACCCCCTCGCCCCCTCCTAATACACAGGCATCGGGACACATACCCCTCGCCCCCTCCTAATACACAGGCATCAGGGACACATACCCCTCGCCCCCTCCTAATACACAGGCATCAGGGACACATACCCCTCGCCCCCTCCTAATACACAGGCATCAGGGACACATACCCCTCGCCCCCACACTAACCTGTTTCATCTTGGCCAGTTCGCGGCGCGTCTGCTCGTCGTTCCTCAGATCCTTCTTGTTCCCGACCAGGATAATGGGCACATTGGGGCAGAAGTGTTTCACCTCCGGGGTCCACTTCTCCGGAATGTTCTCTGCGGGAGATCGGGACGTCAGCCCCGAGCAAGACACGCAGAGCGGGCGCGCTGAAAGCACTCACCGTGCGACGCACTCATTCTTATTAACGCGCGTTACGGAGAGCGGGCGCGCTGAAAGCACTCACCGTGCGACGCACTCATTCTTATTAACGCGCGTTACGGAGAGCGGGGCGCGCTGAAAGCACTCACCGTGCGACGCACTCATTCTTATTAACGCGCGTTAGGGAGAGCGGGCGCGCTGAAAGCACTCACCGTGCGACACACTCATTCTTATTAACGCGCGTTACGGAGAGCGGGCGCGCTGAAAGCACTCACCGTGCGACGCGCTCATTCTTATTAACGCGCGTTACGGAGAGCGGGCGCGCTGAAAGCACTCACCGTGCGACGCGCTCATTCTTATTAACGCGCGTTACGGAGAGCGGGGCGCGCTGAAAGCACTCACCGTGCGACGCGCTCATTCTTATTAACGCGCGTTACGGAGAGCGGGCGCGCTGAAAGCACTCACCGTGCGACGCACTCATTCTTATTAACGCGCGTTACGGAGAGCGGGCGCGCTGAAAGCACTCACCGTGCGACACACTCATTCTTATTAACGCGCGTTAGGGAGAGCGGGCGCGCTGAAAGCACTCACCGTGCGACACGCTCATTCTTATTAACGCGCGTTACGGCGAGCGGGCGCGCTGAAAGCGCTCACCGTGCGACGCGCTCATTCTTATTAACGCGCGTTACGGAGAGCGGGCGCGCTGAAAGCACTCACCGTGCGACGCACTCATTCTTATTAACGCGCGTTACGGAGAGCGGGCGCGCTGAAAGCACTCACCGTGCGACGCACTCATTCTTATTAACGCGCGTTAGGGAGAGCGGGCGCGCTGAAAGCACTCACCGTGCGACACGCTCATTCTTATTAACGCGCGTTACGGAGAGCGGGCGTTACCAGGAATATGGACCCGTCACAATGCTCCTGCAGCACTAACATAGGGGAACGGAGGGGAACCCCAGGGGGACTCCCCAATATTAGCAGGGTGCAAAAGTGACCCAGTAACCCGCTCTGTGCCAGAGACCTGCAGGGTGAAGGGGCCACTGCAGCCGCAGCGCAGGCAGACATGACACGGCCGCGGTGTTAGTTACCCAAGCTGTCAGGGCTGTCAATGGAGAAACACATGAGAATGACGTCTGTGTCGGGGTAGGAGAGAGGCCTGAGGCGGTCGTAATCCTCCTGCCCAGCGGTGTCCCACAGCGCAAGCTCCACCTGAAAACAGCCAGAGGCGCACGCATTAGCACGTCTCTCAGGCACCCCCTCCCCCCCGGGAACCCTCTGTCCCTCCCCAGAGACGCCGCCCGGGAACCCTCTGTCCCTCCCCAGAGACGCCGCCCGGGAACCCTCTGTCCCTCCCCTGAGACGCCGCCCGGGAACCCTCTGTCCCTCCCCTGAGACGCCGCCCGGGAACCCTCTGTCCCTCCCCGGAGACACCGCCCGGAAACCCTCTGTCCCTCCCCGGAGGCGCTGCCCGGGAACCCTCTGACGCGAACCTGTTTAGAATCCACTTCTATGTCCGCCACATAGTTCTCAAACACCGTCGGCACGTACACCTCCGGGAACTGGTCCTTGCTGAAGACGATGAGCAGGCAGGTCTTGCCACAGGCTCCATCCCCAACGATCACAAGCTTTTTGCGTATGGCAGCCATTTCTGTGGAGAAGAGCAGGTAGAATCTCAGGGTCAGGTCGGGACGTCCTGATGTGCCCCTCACACATGTATGTGTCACACAAACCCTTACTGCACATGCAGGAAGTGAGGCTGGGATGTGCCCCTCACACGTGTATGTGTCACACAAACCCTTACTGCACATGCAGGAAGTGAGGCTGGGATGTGCCCCTCACACGTGTATGTGTCACACAAACCCTTACTTCACATGCAGGAAGTGAGGCTGGGATGTGCCCCTCACACGTGTATGTGTCACACAAACCCTTACTGCACATGCAGGAAGTGAGGCTGGGATGTGCCCCTCACACATGTATGTGTCACACAAACCCTTACTGCACATGCAGGAAGTGAGGCTGGGATGTGCCCCTCACACGTGTATGTGTCACACAAACCCTTACTGCACATGCAGGAAGTGAGGCTGGGATGTGCCCCTCACACGTGTATGTGTCACACAAACCCTTACTGCACACGCAGGAAGTGAGGCTGGGATGTGCCCCTCACACGTGTATGTGTCACACAAACCCTTACTGCACACGCAGGAAGTGAGGCTGGGATGTGCCCCTCACACATGTATGTGTCACACAAACCCTTACTGCACACGCAGGAAGTGAGGCTGGGATGTGCCCCTCACACATGTATGTGTCACACAAACCCTTACTGCACATGCAGGAAGTGAGGCTGGGATGTGCCCCTCACACATGTATGTGTCACACAAACCCTTACTGCACATGCAGGACGTGAGGCTGGGATGTGCCCCTCACACATGTATGTGTCACACAAACCCTTACTGCACATGCAGGACGTGAGGCTGGGATGTGCCCCTCACACATGTATGTGTCACACAAACCCTTACTGCACATGCAGGAAGTGAGGCTGGGATGTGCCCCTCACACATGTATGTGTCACACAAACCCTTACTGCACACGCAGGAAGTGAGGCTGGGATGTGCCCCTCACACATGTATGTGTCACACAAACCCTTACTGCACACGCAGGAAGTGAGGCTGGGATGTGCCCCTCACACATGTATGTGTCACACAAACCCTTACTGCACACGCAGGAAGTGAGGCTGGGATGTGCCCCTCACACATGTATGTGTCACACAAACCCTTACTGCACATGCAGGAAGTGAGGCTGGGATGTGCCCCTCACACATGTATGTGTCACACAAACCCTTACTGCACATGCAGGAAGTGAGGCTGGGATGTGCCCCTCACACATGTATGTGTCACACAAACCCTTACTGCACATGCAGGAAGTGAGGCTGGGATGTGCCCCTCACACATGTATGTGTCACACAAACCCTTACTGCACATGCAGGAAGTGAGGCTGGGATGTGCCCCTCACACATGTATGTGTCACACAAACCCTTACTGCACATGCAGGAAGTGAGGCTGGGATGTGCCCCTCACACATGTATGTGTCACACAAACCCTTACTGCACATGCAGGAAGTGAGGCTGGGATGTGCCCCTCACACATGTATGTGTCACACAAACCCTTACTGCACATGCAGGAAGTGAGGCTGGGATGTGCCCCTCACACATGTATGTGTCACACAAACCCTTACTGCACATGCAGGAAGTGAGGCTGGGATGTGCCCCTCACACATGTATGTGTCACACAAGCCCTTACTGCACATGCAGGAAGTGAGGCTGGGATGTGCCCCTCACACATGTATGTGTCACACAAACCCTTACTGCACATGCAGGAAGTGAGGCTGGGATGTGCCCCTCACACATGTATGTGTCACACAAACCCTTACTGCACATGCAGGAAGTGAGGCTGGGATGTGCCCCTCACACATGTATGTGTCACACAAACCCTTACTGCACACGCAGGAAGTGAGGCTGGGATGTGCCCCTCACACATGTATGTGTCACACAAACCCTTACTGCACACGCAGGAAGTGAGGCTGGGATGTTCCCCTCACACATGTATGTGTCACACAAACCCTTACTGCACATGCAGGAAGTGAGGCTGGGATGTGCCCCTCACACATGTATGTGTCACACAAACCCTTACTTCACATGCAGGAAGCGAGGCTGGGATGTGCCCCTCACACATGTATGTGTCACACAAACCCTTACTGCACATGCAGGAAGCGAGGCTGGGATGTGCCCCTCACACATGTATGTGTCACACAAACCCTTACTGCACATGCAGGAAGCGAGGCTGGGATGTGCCCCTCACACATGTATGTGTCACACAAACCCTTACTTCACATGCAGGAAGCGAGGCTGGGATGTGCCCCTCACACATGTATGTGTCACACAAACCCTTACTGCACATGCAGGAAGCGAGGCTGGGATGTGCCCCTCACACATGTATGTGTCACACAAACCCTTACTTCACATGCAGGAAGCGAGGCTGGGATGTGCCCCTCACACATGTATGTGTCACACAAACCCTTACTGCACATGCAGGAAGCGAGGCTGGGATGTGCCCCTCACACATGTATGTGTCACACAAACCCTTACTGCACATGCAGGACGTGAGGCTGGGATGTGCCCCTCACACATGTATGTGTCACACAAACCCTTACTGCACACGCAGGAAGTGAGGCTGGGATGTGCCCCTCACACATGTATGTGTCACACAAACCCTTACTTCACACGCAGGAAGTGAGGCTGGGATGTGCCCCTCACACATGTATGTGTCACACAAACCCTTACTGCACACGCAGGAAGTGAGGCTGGGATGTGCCCCTCACACATGTATGTGTCACACAAACCCTTACTGCACACGCAGGAAGTGAGGCTGGGATGTGCCCCTCACACATGTATGTGTCACACAAACCCTTACTGCACACGCAGGAAGTGAGGCTGGGATGTGCCCCTCACACATGTATGTGTCACACAAACCCTTACTGCACATGCAGGAAGTGAGGCTGGGATGTGCCCCTCACACATGTATGTGTCACACAAACCCTTACTGCACATGCAGGAAGTGAGGCTGGGATGTGCCCCTCACACATGTATGTGTCACACAAACCCTTACTGCACATGCAGGACGTGAGGCTGGGATGTGCCCCTCACACATGTATGTGTCACACAAACCCTTACTGCACATGCAGGAAGTGAGGCTGGGATGTGCCCCTCACACATGTATGTGTCACACAAACCCTTACTTCACATGCAGGAAGTGAGGCTGGGATGTGCCCCTCACACATGTATGTGTCACACAAACCCTTACTGCACACGCCGGAAGCCTGCGCACCAATTATACACGTGTAGAAGCTTTCATTTTTTCACAATAAAAGGCATCGCTACCTACAAATGAATGTCGCTTTCCCCAAGATCAGGTTGTTACGCCGCCCCTACATCTGCAGCCCCCCCATTCCCTGCACTTGCAGGGTGGTAAGTTGTATGTCTCGGGGGGCGGGCGAGGATACTCCGACCTCCAAACAGTGCGGTGGCATTTCTATCACCCCAAACTTATGTGCCTGTTCTGGCATCCACACACTTACACCCAGAGGCGCTCCCCTAATTATCCGTGGTATTGCAGAAGCGGTGTGTACCCCTCACTGTGCCCTCTCCGTGGTATTGCAGAAGCGGTGTGTACCCCTCACTGTGCCCTCTCCGTGGTATTGCAGAAGCGGTGTGTACCCCTCACTGTGCCCTCTCCGTGGTATTGCAGAAGCGGTGTGTACCCCTCACTGTGCCCTCTCCGTGGTATTGCAGAAGCGGTGTGTACCCCTCACTGTGCCCTCTCCGTGGTATTGCAGAAGCGGTGTGTACCCCTCACTGTGCCCTCTCCGTGGTATTGCAGAAGCGGTGTGTACCCCTCACTGTGCCCTCTCCGTGGTATTGCAGAAGCGGTGTGTACCCCTCACTGTGCCCTCTCCGTGGTATTGCAGAAGCGGTGTGTACCCCTCACTGTGCCCTCTCCGTGGTATTGCAGAAGCGGTGTGTACCCCTCACTGTGCCCTCTCCGTGGTATTGCAGAAGCGGTGTGTACCCCTCACTGTGCCCTCTCCGTGGTATTGCAGAAGCGGTGTGTACCCCTCACTGTGCCCTCTCCGTGGTATTGCAGAAGCGGGGTGTACCCCTCACTGTGCCCTCTCCGTGGTATTGCAGAAGCGGTGTGTACCCCTCACTGTGCCCTCTCCGTGGTATTGCAGAAGCGGTGTGTACCCCTCACTGTGCCCTCTCCGTGGTATTGCAGAAGCGGGGTGTACCCCTCACTGTGCCCTCTCCGTGGTATTGCAGAAGCGGTGTGTACCCCTCACTGTGCCCTCTCCGTGGTATTGCAGAAGCGGTGTGTACCCCTCACTGTGCCCTCTCCGTGGTATTGCAGAAGCGGTGTGTACCCCTCACTGTGCCCTCTCCGTGGTATTGCAGAAGCGGTGTGTACCCCTCACTGTGCCCTCTCCGTGGTATTGCAGAAGCGGTGTGTACCCCTCACTGTGCCCTCTCCGTGGTATTGCACAAGCGGTGTGTACCCCTCACTGTGCCCTCTCCGTGGTATTGCAGAAGCGGTGTGTACCCCTCACTGTGCCCTCTCCGTGGTATTGCAGAAGCGGGGTGTACCTCTCACTGTGCCCTCTCCGTGGTATTGCAGAAGCGGGGTGTACCCCTCACTGTGCCCTCTCCGTGGTATTGCAGAAGCGGTGTGTACCCCTCACTGTGCCCTCTCCGTGGTATTGCAGAAGCGGTGTGTACCCCTCACTGTGCCCTCTCTGTGGTATTGCAGAAGCGGTGTGTACCCCTCACTGTGCCCTCTCCGTGGTATTGCAGAAGCGGTGTGTACCCCTCACTGTGCCCTCTCTGTGGTATTGCAGAAGCGGTGTGTACCCCTCACTGTGCCCTCTCCGTGGTATTGCAGAAGCGGTGTGTACCCCTCACTGTGCCCTCTCCGTGGTATTGCAGAAGCGGTGTGTACCCCTCACTGTGCCCTCTCCGTGGTATTGCAGAAGCGGTGTGTACCCCTCACTGTGCCCTCTCCGTGGTATTGCAGAAGCGGTGTGTTCCCCTCACTGTGCCCTCTCCGTGGTATTGCAGAAGCGGTGTGTACCCCTCACTGTGCCCTCTCCGTGGTATTGCACAAGCGGTGTGTACCCCTCACTGTGCCCTCTCTGTGGTATTGCAGAAGCGGTGTGTACCCCTCACTGTGCCCTCTCCGTGGTATTGCAGAAGCGGTGTGTACCCCTCACTGTGCCCTCTCCGTGGTATTGCAGAAGCGGTGTGTACCCCTCACTGTGCCCTCTCCGTGGTATTGCAGAAGCGGGGTGTACCCCTCACTGTGCCCTCTCCGTGGTATTGCAGAAGCGGTGTGTTCCCCTCACTGTGCCCTCTCCGTGGTATTGCAGAAGCGGTGTGTACCCCTCACTGTGCCCTCTCCGTGGTATTGCAGAAGCGGGGTGTACCCCTCACTGTGCCCTCTCCGTGGTATTGCAGAAGCGGTGTGTACCCCTCACTGTGCCCTCTCCGTGGTATTGCAGAAGCGGTGTGTACCCCTCACTGTGCCCTCTCCGTGGTATTGCAGAAGCGGTGTGTACCCCTCACTGTGCCCTCTCCGTGGTATTGCAGAAGCGGTGTGTACCCCTCACTGTGCCCTCTCCGTGGTATTGCAGAAGCGGTGTGTACCCCTCACTGTGCCCTCTCCGTGGTATTGCAGAAGCGGTGTGTACCCCTCACTGTGCCCTCTCCGTGGTATTGCAGAAGCGGTGTGTTCCCCTCACTGTAACCACATCGGTTACAGTACAAATGAGCTGGCTTCCTCCCCACCCTTCCTGGCCTGAGGCCGACACAAACATCAGGAGGCAGCGCAGGAAACAGGGGAGCCATGTGTAGCCTGACGCAGGACAAGACAATGTTCTCCTGGCTTATGTGAAGGTGTAACCTCCTGCAGTGCCACACTGTGCTCAGGCCTGGCTTATGTGAAGGTGTAACCTCCTGCAGTGCCACACTGTGCTCAGGCCTGGCTTATGTGAAGGTGTAACCTCCTGCAGTGCCACACTGTGCTCAAGCCTGGCTTATGTGAAGGTGTAACCTCCCCCAGCACAGGGTCACCCTCCTGCGGTGCCACACTGTGCTCAGGCCTGGCTTATGTGAAAGTGTAACCTCCTGCAGTGCCACACTGTGCTCAGGCCTGGCTTATGTGAAGGTGTAACCTCCTGCAGTGCCACACTGTGCTCAGGCCTGGCTTATGTGAAGGTGTAACCTCCTGCAGTGCCACACTGTGCTCAGGCCTGGCTTATGTGAAGGTGTAACCTCCTGCAGTGCCACACTGTGCTCAGGCCTGGCTTATGTGAAGGTGTAACCTCCTGCAGTGCCACACTGTGCTCAGGCCTGGCTTATGTGAAGGTGTAACCTCCTGCAGTGCCACACTGTGCTCAGGCCTGGCTTATGTGAAGGTGTAACCTCCTCCCCCAGCACAGGGTCACCCTCCTGCAGTGCCACACTGTGCTCAGGCCTGGCTTATGTGAAGGTGTAACCTCCTGCAGTGCCACACTGTGCTCAGGCCTGGCTTATGTGTAAGTGTAACCTCAAGCAGTGCCACACTGTGCTCAGGCCTGGCTTATGTGAAGGTGTAACCTCCTACAGTGCCACACTGTGCTCAGGCCTGGCTTATGTGAAGGTGTAACCTCCTGCAGTGCCACACTGTGCTCAGGCCTGGCTTATGTGAAGGTGTAACCTCCTGCAGTGCCACACTGTGCTCAGGCCTGGCTTATGTGAAGATGTAACCTCCTGCAGTGCCACACTGTGCTCAGGCCTGGCTTATGTGAAGGTGTAACCTCCTGCAGTGCCACACTGTGCTCAGGCCTGGCTTATGTGAAGGTGTAACCTCCCCCAGCACAGGGTCACCCTCCTGCGGTGCCACACTGTGCTCAGGCCTGGCTTATGTGAAGGTGTAACCTCCTCCCCCAGCACAGGGTCACCCTCCTGCAGTGCCACACTGTGCTCAGGCCTGGCTTATGTGAAGGTGTAACCTCCTGCAGTGCCACACTGTGCTCAGGCCTGGCTTATGTGAAGGTGTAACCTCCTGCAGTGCCACACTGTGCTCAGGCCTGGCTTATGTGAAGGTGTAACCTCCTGCAGTGCCACACTGTGCTCAGGCCTGGCTTATTTCGCAGCATGTTGGCTTGCTAGCAAGTAGTGTAATAAGGCAGGGTGCTCATCTCCAATTCTCAAGACCCCCCCTCCTCCCAACAGGTCAGGTTTTAAAGGATATCCCAGCTTCAGCACAGGTGGCTCAGTGAAGACAGCCACCTGTGCTGAAGCAGAGACTGCCAGCCACCTGTGCTGAAGCAGAGACTGCCAGCCACCTGTGCTGAAGCAGAGACTGCCAGCCACCTGTGCTGAAGCAGAGACTGCCAGCCACCTGTGCTGAAGCAGAGACTGCCAGCCACCTGTGCTGAAGCAGAGACTGCCAGCCACCTGTGCTGGAGAAGGGATATTCTGACCTGCCGGGTGCATGTGAGAGCTGGCGTTGAGCACCAGTGCAGTGAGGAATGAGTATTACACATGGTAAACGTATACTTGTATTAATGTGTCTTCTGGGTGTGCACGAGATGACATAGGCAGGCGTGTACCCAACACCACCCTGGAAAGGGGTCCCACTCGCTCCCTGCATCCGTCGCATTGTATCCCCAGGTTATGGGGAAACTCATACTAATTATTGGCACACGCGAGGAATTCCTGCGCAGGCGTGAAGCCCAGCATCATACAGATATATACATTGTTCTGCACGGACAGGACAATTCTCTGGATCCCTGCGTCCTCCCACCGGTAAGAACACCGCGCATCTCTTCTGCAGGTGTACCAATCTGTACACCAGGAACATAGCACCTGCCAGCGAAGCCGACCTTCCACCGGTTACACACAGCGGGCACCAGCCAACCTGGCGTGGACCTGTGTACCAGGGCACTAACCGGGGCGGCCGGGGCACCTGCTCAGGCAGCCGAGTACAACAGTACTCACCAAAATGTACTTGTTCATTTAAATGTGTGTCGATTCTTTGTCTATGTCCCATTGTGGCGGTTGTCACACACCTGTATGGCCGCCTATGCTGTAATTAATGCCATACTTTGTGTATTATTATATTCCTTCTTTTCATCACTTGAGTACTTATATATTTCCACACACGGTGGCGGCGTTACTAGGCACATATACAGCACTTTTTATACAATCAGTGTATATAGGCGCCAATATATATATATATCTCCCCACAGGTGTTATTAATGCTTGTGTAAGCTCTTACCTATACTAATGTCTCAATGCATGCAGCAGGACAGTATATAACGCGCGTGACCTGCTCCCAACGTGTGTGTGTTTTCTTGATATGATCCCTTGGAAAGCCCCCTGTATACATGTATTAGTGACTTCACCCCTTGGAAAGCCGCCTGTACAGACAGCCCTCGGTTATCCGACACAATGCGTTACTCAAAATGGCGTCGGATAGCGAAACGTTGTAAAGCGAAACACATTTCCCGCAGGAACACTGTTTAAATGAAAGGCTTCGTTCCTGAAGGCATTTTTAACACTAAAATACACCAAATATTTTATGCCGGCAATAAGATATGCAGCACACACAAATTATATAGTGTATAAACTGTATTATATATCTAATATAACATAATAAATAATATAGTATAACATAATATAGTATAATATAATATATATATATATATATACGCTCTTACGAAGCTTTGCAACGTTGTTTATGTGAATGTGTATATATATATATACACCCACACACACACATACACATCGT
Source organism: Ascaphus truei (assembly GCF_040206685.1). Taxonomy (NCBI): domain Eukaryota; kingdom Metazoa; phylum Chordata; class Amphibia; order Anura; family Ascaphidae; genus Ascaphus; species Ascaphus truei. Next base: position 47,840 of record NW_027454176.1, on the reverse strand, counting down.
TGCAAAGCGCCGTAACAGCGTTGGATAAGCCATTTTGGCGTTGTAAAAATGAATATAGGTATGCATTGCACAGCGTTGGATAAGCCATTCGTTGTAAAGCGAGGACTGCCTGTATACATGTATTAGTGACGTCACCCCTTGGAAAGCCCCCTGTATACATGTATTAGTGACGTCACCCCTTGGAAAGCCGCCTGTATACATGTATTAGTGACGTCACATCGCACAGGACCCCCCCCCGCCGATCCCAGTTGGGATTATTAACCCCTTCACTGCTGCGTGGGGCTGCCGGACGCACGGGATACAGCGTGACGGGTTAGAGTGTCAGCTCTGCAGCGCAGGGGCCGTGCGCCGGAATCTGCGCACAGAGCGCTAACCTGGGCCCCGGAGCTGACACTCCTTTATTACAAGCGCCTGGCAATGTGCACGCGCCTCGGGCGGGAAACTCCCCGGTAACCGCGAGCGCGCACACCCCTCCTCCAACGTCACCGGCGCGCGCTTCCCCTTCACCCAATCAGGAAGCGAGCCGCATCCCGGCCGCAAACGGGAGCGCGCAGGCGGCCGCTCCCTGAGGGGGGCGCGCTCGGAGGGGCCGCCCCCGCTAATAACGCGCAGCGAGCGGTGTAACCCGAGGAATAACGCACGGGCGGCCGCTGCTTACCGTCCGTGCCTCCGCTCTCTCCCTCTCCCGAGATCCGGCCGCCGCTCTCCGCTCTCACTCCCAGCTCCGCCTCTCCCCGGTGCGCTGACGTCACCGCGCCACGGGCAGCCAATAGCGTTGGGCGGCTGCCGGCGATTGAAAGCCGCGGTGACCAATAGGGTGTTGAGGAAGAGAAGGGGGCGGGTTGAGAAGTGCGCGTGCACGGGAGCTAGGGCGGGGCAAAACTGGGCGTATGTGCAGGAAGGCGGGGCGCTGGGTTTGATTGACATCGACGTGCAGCCAACCGCTGGGAGGCAAAGAAAGCTAACCACTCAGGCCCGGCTTAAGAATGTGAGGTATTGGTGACGTCATAGTTTGGCTGTGATGTAATGTTAGCTTGGATATAGCGCTGTTTCCCAGCAGGAGGGGCCTGAGGGGCTCACTCACACGCAATGCCGGACGCAAGCCAGGCGGGAGCGGTTTGCACAATGCTTAGCACCCACACAGCAGCAGCAAGGCATTGTGGGGCGTGACTTTGGACGTGCTGGAAGTGAATGGCAGCTATCCCCTGCCCTCCCTCACCATGTCTGCAACCAGGCCTGAAACCCGGGCTGCCCGGTCACTATGTCCCTGAAACCCGGGCGGCCCGGTCACTATGTCCCTGAAACCCGGGCGGCCCGGTCACTATGTCCCTGAAACCCGGGCGGCCCGGTCACTATGTCCCTGAAACCCGGGCGGCCCGGTCACTATGTCCCTGAAACCCGGGCGGCCCGGTCACTACGTCCCTGAAACCCGGGCGGCCCGGTCACTACGTCCCTGAAACCCGGGCGGCACGGTCACTACGTCCCTGAAACCCGGGCTGCCCGGTCACTATGTCCCTGAAACCCAGGCTGCCCGGTCACAGTCACTATGTCCCTGAAACCTGGGCTGCCCGGTCACTACGTCCCTGAAACCCAGGCGGCACGGTCACTACGTCCCTGAAACCCGGGCGGCACGGTCACTACGTCCCTGAAACCCGGTCACTATGTCCCTGAAACCTGGGCTGCCCGGTCACTACGTCCCTGAAACCCGGGCTGCCCGGTCACTACGTCCCTGAAACCCGGGCGGCCCGGTCACAGTCACTATGTCCCTGAAACCTGGGCTGCCCGGTCACTATGTCCCTGAAACCCGGGCTGCCCGGTCACTATGTCCCTGAAACCCGGGCGGCCCGGTCACTATGTCCCTGAAACCCAGGCTGCCCGGTCACTATGTCCCTGAAACCCAGGCTGCCCAGTCACTATGTCCCTGAAACCCAGGCTGCCCAGTCACTATGTGCCTGAAACCCGGGCGGCCCGGTCACAGTCACTATGTCCCTGAAACCCGGGCTGCCCGGTCACTATGTCCCTGAAACCTGGGCTGCCCGGTCACTATGTCCCTGAAACCCAGGCTGCCCGGTCACTATGTCCCTGAAACCCGGGCTGCCCGGTCACTATGTCCCTGAAACCCAGGCTGCCCGGTCACTATGTCCCTGAAACCCAGGCTGCCCGGTCACTATGTCCCTGAAACCCGGGCTGCCCGGTCACTATGTCCCTGAAACCCAGGCTGCCCAGTCACTATGTGCCTGAAACCCAGGCTGCCTGGTCACTATGTCCATAGTCATCGCGTTCGCGTGTCACAGGCTACGCTTTTCTATTGAAGTCTATGGCACGATTGCTGCAGGAATTCACTTGCCTGCTCGGGCACCAACCACCATTTTTGAAAGCTTGGCTCGCACACGCCAGCTTTGGTTTTAAACCAGGGTTCTGTAGATAAACACCCCCCCCCTTAGATTGTAAGCTCTTCAGGGCAGGGGCTCTTTACAATACACGTGACAGAAGGGTAAAGGACTACGTACAGCAGCGGATTACAAAAGGTGGCGCCCGGGCTGCCTCCTCATGCACCGTTGCCATGTCACGACACAGCCGGCAGGCGGCACACAGGAGAAGGCAACAAACCTTTCCAGAGGCCTCACACTCGTTCCAATACAAAATAGGGAAAGATTTGGCAACATGTAAATGAGGCCAGTAAGGCCCCAAATATGGGACACCAAAAAGCAATTACCCATTCTCCAGGGTCCGGGTGGGGCATGGGATTGACAGAGGGTGCATCAAAGCCCTCATTCAAACCTGAATCTACCCAAGAATACTTGTAAAGCTGAAATGGGACAGTGTTGGCCTTAATGAAAAAAAACAAAGGAAGGCCTCACTGAGCTCCATAGCAAACAGCCATTATATTATAGAGGAACAGTAAGTAAGAATCTGAGGAGTCAGCTTCAATCCTTGTTGAGAGATGGCGTATAAAAGCTCATCGGAAAGAGCAGACAGTATTGTCATTCAGTTGGCAAAGATACAGGCCTCAAATGGTCCAAGTGTCTGCCTCAGCATAGTCCTACGAAAAAGGAAGTGGAAGACCTACCCTGAAATTAACGTGTCGTCTCAAGATCATTATGGCAATTTCAATGCAAAGATTGGTGCCCAGCAGAAAGATGAAGCGTTGGATGGTCGTTGCAGTTATTCCCGTTACCATGACAGTGGCGATAGATTGGTACAATTTGTACCAAACGCGAAAGCTTCTATTCTAGGCAACAAGCATAGGATTGAAAATTGCACAATCCTTAATCATTTCGATTATTGATATCTGAATGCAATTTGAGCGAACCAAAAAATGAAAAGGAAAAAACACAAGAGATAAACAGAACGAGAATTTTAACGAGAACGGTAAAATAATAAAAATAAAAGCTTGCTCGATATGCCCGGGGACACAAACAACCAATTCTGAAAAACTGAACATTGAAAGCTCAGACAGAAAGTGGTGCAATGACAAAAATAAATACAAGTATATCAAAGCAATTACTGCGAAAACAACAATGAATTAACCAATCCCAAGAAGCGGCGCTACAATGAGCCGGAAACATATCACGGAAGATGTAAGAAAATTAAACTGATATGGGGAAGACTATCGGAGATAAAAGCTTAAAGACAAGACTGATAAAAGACTGCACAAGAACACAGGACACAGATAGCCGCATCCATCCATCGGGGGAAGAGCGAGAAGACACGTGTCCTCCCAGAAGTGTGGCAGCAACCCAATCCATGCAGAACGGGGGCTCCCGCGGTAGTTACAATTACAAGTGAAATCTAGAAAAAAAGCTGGGAAAGTACAAATAAATACAAATCCTCGCAGAACTCTTACTTGTTGTTGAACAGGAAACATTCTCTAACAGTGGCGCAATGTCATAATTATCCTCCACATGAGGAGACGAAGACCAGCTCGCGTACTACGGACCAGCCTACTTCCAATCACTTACAAGACTTGTTTACGAAGACGCTCCCTTATCGGCTAGAAGACCCTGAACTTCTCCCGGCCTAGAGAACAACTTCGCAGTGGGTACCACACAATGGAGCACATGAAAGTCGCACGAGAAGAGATTTCCCAAAGTAATGAATACGAGCGACCACTCCGCTTAGGATTCGTATTTTACGATAAAGCATTCGATTCGCTCAACACCTCAGCGTTTTTAAAGGGATGAGGACAAAGCATTAAAGCGCATTGATGGTATAAGGAACATTTACAAACATGTCACAGTAACCATTAGATTACATGAAGATAAGGATCAGCAAGGGAGTGCGGCAGGGAGACAGTCACCGGGAACAGTAAGGGAGTGCGGCAGGGAGCCACCGTGTCACCGGGAACAGTAAGGGAGTGCGGCAGGGAGACACCGTGTCACCGGGAACAGTAAGGGAGTGCGGCAGGGAGACACCGTGTCACCGGGAACAGTAAGGGAGTGCGGCAGGGAGACACCGTGTCACCGGGATCAGCAAGGGAGTGCGGCAGGGAGACAGTGTGTCACCGGGAACAGTAAGGGAGTGAAGCAGGGAGATACCGTGTCACCGGGATCAGCAAGGGAGTGCGGCAGGGAGACACCGTGTCACCGGGAACAGTAAGGGAGTGCAGCAGGGAGATACCGTGTCACCGGGATCAGCAAGGGAGTGCGGCAGGGAGACACCGTGTCACCGGGATCAGCAAGGGAGTGCGGCAGGGAGACACCGTGTCACCGGGATCAGCAAGGGAGTGCAGCAGGGAGACACCGTGTCACCGGGAACAGTAAGGGAGTGCAGCAGGGAGACACCGTGTCACCGGGATCAGCAAGGGAGTGCAGCAGGGAGACACCGTGTCACCGGGATCAGCAAGGGAGTGCAGCAGGGAGACACCGTGTCACCGGGATCAGCAAGGGAGTGCGGCAGGGAGAGACACCGTGTCACCGGGATCAGCAAGGGAGTGCGGCAGGGAGAGACACACACACCACTGGCGCAACTGCCATTAAAAATGTATTATTCGACCCTGTTTCTTTATGTATATAAAATGATCAATAAAAATGTAACAATTTTTATTATTACAATTTTTTTTATTATTATTAGCGTACCAATAAGGGGCCTGCCCAACACCAGCGGTGCAATAACGTATGTGTATAGGTAGGTGCCCATCTATAATATACACACACGTGTCCTGGTTCCTATGCAGATAGCCACACCACCTCCCCATTACTCCGAATCTCCACACTAACCCCATTCTGCTATTGCCCTTCAGATCCACCACCCGCTGCCATCTCTGCCCCAGGTCAGGGCTGAGGCCACTGGGGGAACCCTAGTTATATGTGGGATTTCATACATAACGTGTAGGGAGCGCCCCACCATTTGTACTACAAGGTGGAGTTCCACCCCAGTCCTGTTTATTTCAGAGGGAAACAAGCACAACTTTCTTTATCATTTCCATTTTATTTTTTTTCCTCTTCAGGTTTCAAACACAGTATAAAGAAAAACATTTTCTACAAGATCAGCAGTGTTATTAGGACTTTCCGTTGCACTAAAGCTATTTATTTTCCGTACCCCTGCCCTCCGATCCCTGCCGTGGAGCTGTGCCCCCATGCACGGGGTATTCCCCGTTACCCCCCATGCACCCGGATACACAGGAAGACGTCGGAGTGCACAATCTGGCCCAACTCCTGAAGGACATCAGCCCCTTTACTGGCAAGGAGATGCAGAAGAGCACTTTGCCAGCCCCCAGGGAGCAGAAAGGGTGAAGCCGACGCACGCAAGCACAAAACTCAGCTAACGAAAGACATTTACATGAAGCAGAGAAGGTGAAACCAGCAGAGAACTCGTCCGGGGGCCACAACTGGAGGGAGAGGCGCGGGAGACAAACCTTCGCTCCATTCAAATAAGTGATTGCAAACGGACAGGAACCAATGAGCCACCTGCCAAGCTCCCGATAACCTGGGCCGCCACGGGACAGCGCGGGGGGCGAGAAGGGTGTGCGGGGAGGGGGAGGCACTTCTACAGAAAGCAGAGTGCAGCCGGGCTGTCCTGGTGTTAATGTCACAAAGCGCTCACAAAACCCACAACAAATACCAGACAGGTGACAGGATAATCAAGTTACAGATATTTGATGAGGGTGGTGCACCCCCTCCCATATATGTGACCCCCTGCACGGTTTGGAAGGCCTGCACGGAAGGGGTGGATCCCTAACAGTAGATCACACATCCCAAATATTGGATCAGAGTCCCTGTGCCCTGGTTCTGCTGCGGCACGGCTGGCTCCCCCCCGCGGGCGGACACTAGCGGATGGTGTAGCGCACGTAGGGAACCTCCACGTCCTCCCCGGTCTCATCGTTACAGCAAAGCTCAAACACCAGCGCCTTGACGTGCTTCCCGATCTTCTTCTTGGAAACCTTGGTCACAATCTCCGTCATCCTGCGGGACAAGAGGCGATCAATGCAAAGCACAGGCCCCCCCGCCTGTCACTTATAGTCAGGTCAGCCACAGCTCCAATCCGGGGCCAAGGGGGAACAATCTTAGGGCCCACAATGACCAGGTCACCTTACAGAGGACAGGCTCATATGTCCATTGGCTCGTGTCAACGATGGCAGGACAAACCTCCCCACTCCCTGGTAGCCAGGACAGAGCAGTTGGCTTCCAAGTCCCCCCGCAGCCCATGTGTGCCCCCCTACGGAGGGCAGGAGCAGGGAAAATACATACGGCTGTTCCAGGCGCTCCTTCAGCTTGGCGCTCGGCATGAAGAAGGAGTAGAGCATGGAGACCCCCTGTGACAGCATGGTGATCTCCAGCTTGTGTTCATTCTGCACAGAGAGCACACACACATCCGGTCAGTGACACACACACATCCGGTCAGTGACACACACACATCCGGTCAGTGACACACACACATCCGGTCAGTGACACACACACACACACACACACACACACACACACACACACACACACACACACACACACACACACACACACACACACACACACACACACACACACACACACACACACATCCGGTCAGTGACATGCACAAGGAAGCGATTCACTAAACCTCTCTCCTATCAGACATCAGCAGAGCCCCAACACAAGTACAATGCACTATATCTTACATCCTATCTGTGCCCTGAGGCACGGGCCAGTTACAGATCCGCAGCGTACAGAGGAGGCGGCTCCCACAACGCTCGGTTTCTCCGTTATTAGAGCAGATATTGAGCATAAAGCAAGTTTCTCCAACTCCAGTCCATGTGGGAGGGCATTACCTTGCTGTCACATGGGAAACACACCTACAGATGTGCAACGTGACATAGCAGGTACGGTCAGGTAGTGTGTGATACAGTATCACGCAATGCCGGCCCCAATACTCCCATGGGACACGTTACAGTGTCAGTTACCAATACAGGACAAACCTGCACAACACCGGTCCAGCTCACCTTGAAGTAGTCCAGGAACTGCCTCAAGGTCATCTCCTCTCCATTTGCCTGGACGCCCTTCACCTCAAACCGGTCCCAAAGAGTCCACTCGTTCTCATAGTACTGAGGAGAGGCAGAGAGGCTGATCATACACACTGCAGGTGTGTGAGTGTGTGTGAGTGTGTGTGTGTGTTCTCATAGTACTGAGGAGAGGCAGAGAGGCTGATCATACACACTGCAGGTGTGTGAGTGTGTGTGCTCATAGTACTGAGGAGAGGCAGAGAGGCTGATCATAGTGTGTGTGTGTGTGTGTGTGTGTGTGTGTGTGTGTGTGTGTGCTCATAGTACTGAGGAGAGGCAGAGAGGCTGATCATAGTGTGTGTGTGTGTGTGTGTGTGTGTGTGTGTGCTCATAGTACTGAGGAGAGGCAGAGAGGCTGATCATAGTGTGTGTGTGTGTGTGTGTGTGTGTGTGTGTGTGTGTGTGTGTGTGCGTGCGTGTGTGCGTGCGCGCTCATAGTACTGAGGAGAGGCAGGGAGACTGATCATACAGTGTGTGTGTGTGTGTGTGCGTGTGCGTGTGTGCGTGTGCGCGCTCATAGTACTGAGGAGAGGCAGGGAGACTGATCATACAGTGTGTGTGTGTGTGTGTGCGTGTGTGCGCTCATAGTACTGAGGAGAGGCAGGGAGACTGATCATACAGTGTGTGTGTGTGTGTGTGTGCGTGTGTGCGCTCATAGTACTGAGGAGAGGCAGGGAGACTGATCATACAGTGTGTGCGTGTGTGTGTGCGCGCTCATAGTACTGAGGAGAGGCAGGGAGACTGATCATACAGTGTGTGTGTGTGTGTGTGACACTCACTAGAAGTCACCATTTCCATAGCCATCCTTGGGTCAGAGCGGCCAACTCCATCCTTCAGAGCCACCACAACAGGTCAGGTTTTAAGGATATCCCTGCTTCAGAACAGGTGTCAATCAATGGCTCAGTCAACGACTGCACCGCCTGTGCTTTAGCAGGGATATCCTGTAAACCTGACCTGTTGGTGGCCCCCCTGGTGTAGGGTGCATAGTCCTCTCACCTTGTGCTTGGGGGCAGCGATCGGCTCGGAAAAGCCAAAGAAGGGCAGTGCCAGGTTCATGAAGCCGTTCTTGTAGGACTCGAGCGCCCGGTGCCCCCGCGTGATCTTGTACAGCTCCAGGCACACCAGTCCCACCACGGCAGCAGTGGTGGTAGCAATGGCCGGGATGATCTTCCCAGCTATCAGCTTGCTCTGCAGGGCCAGAGACGCGAGGTCAGGAAGAGGCAGCTCGGGGAGGGGAGACGAGGAGAGGTCAGGAAGAGGCAGCGTGGGGAGGGGAGACGAGGAGAGGTCAGGAAGAGGCAGCGCGGGGAGGGGAGACGAGGAGAGGTCAGGAAGAGGCAGCGCAGGGAGGGGAGACGAGGAGAGGTCAGGAAGAGGCAGCGCGGGGAGGGGAGACGAGGAGAGGTCAGGAAGAGGCAGCGCAGGGAGGGGAGACGAGGAGAGGTCAGGAAGAGGCAGCGCGGGGAGGGGAGACGAGGAGAGGTCAGGAAGAGGCAGCTCGGGGAGGGGAGACGAGGAGAGGTCAGGAAGAGGCAGCGTGGGGAGGGGAGACGAGGAGGGGTCAGGAAGAGGCAGCGTGGAGGGGAGACGAGGAGGGGTCAGGAAGAGGCAGCGCGGGGAGGGGAGACGAGGAGAGGTCAGGAAGAGGCAGCGCGAGGAGGGGAGACGAGGAGAGGTCAGGAAGAGGCAGCGCGGGGAGGGGAGACGAGGAGGGGTCAGGAAGAGGCAGCGTGGGGAGGGGAGACGAGGAGAGGTCAGGAAGAGGCAGCGCGAGGAGGGGAGACGAGGAGGGGTCAGGAAGAGGCAGCGCGGGGAGGGAAGGGGAGACGAGGAGGGGTCAGGAAGAGGCAGCGCGAGGAGGGGAGACGAGGAGAGGTCAGGAAGAGGCAGCGCGGGGAGGGGAGACGAGGAGAGGTCAGGAAGAAGCAGCGTGGGGAGGGGAGACGAGGAGAGGTCAGGAAGAGGCAGCGCGGGGAGGGGAGACGAGGAGGGGTCAGGAAGAGGCAGCGCGGGGAGGGGAGACGAGGAGAGGTCAGGAAGAGGCAGCGCGGGGAGGGAAGGGGAGACGAGGAGGGGTCAGGAAGAGGCAGCGCGGGGAGGGGAGACGAGGAGGGGTCAGGAAGAGGCAGCGCGGGGAGGGGAGACGGCAGCGCGGGAAGGGGAGACGAGGAGAGGTCAGGAAGAGGCAGCGTGGGGAGGGGAGACGAGGAGGGGTCAGGAAGAGGCAGCGCGGGGAGGGAAGGGGAGACGAGGAGGGGTCAGGAAGAGGCAGCGCGGGGAGGGGAGACGAGGAGGGGTCAGGAAGAGGCAGCGCGGGGAGGGGAGACGGCAGCGCGGGAAGGGGAGACGAGGAGAGGTCAGGAAGAGGCAGCGCGGGGAGGGGAGACGAGAGGTCAGGAAGAGGCAGCGCGGGGAGGGGAGACGAGGAGAGGTCAGGAAGAGGCAGCGCAGGGAGGGGAGACGAGGAGAGGTCAGGAAGAGGCAGCGCAGGGAGGGGAGACGAGGAGAGGTCAGGAAGAGGCAGCGCAGGGAGGGGAGACGAGGAGAGGTCAGGAAGAGGCAGCGCAGGGAGGGGAGACGAGGAGGGGTCAGGAAGAGGCAGCGCGGGGAGGGGAGATGAGGAGAGGTCAGGAAGAGGCAGCGCGGGGAGGGGAGACGAGGAGAGGTCAGGAAGAGGCAGCGTGGGAAGGGGAGGGGAGACGGCAGCGCGGGAAGGGGAGACGAGGAGAGGTCAGGAAGAGGCAGCGCGGGGAGGGAGACGAGGAGAGGTCAGGAAGAGGCAGCGCGGGGAGGGGAGACGAGGAGAGGTCAGGAAGAGGCAGCGCGGGGAGGGGAGACGAGGAGAGGTCAGGAAGAGGCAGCGCGGGGAGGGGAGACGAGGAGAGGTCAGGAAGAAGCAGCGTGGGGAGGGGAGACGAGGAGAGGTCAGGAAGAGGCAGCGCGGGGAGGGGAGACGAGGAGGGGTCAGGAAGAGGCAGCGCGGGGAGGGGAGACGAGGAGAGGTCAGGAAGAGGCAGCGCGGGGAGGGAAGGGGAGACGAGGAGGGGTCAGGAAGAGGCAGCGCGGGGAGGGGAGACGAGGAGGGGTCAGGAAGAGGCAGCGCGGGGAGGGGAGACGGCAGCGCGGGAAGGGGAGACGAGGAGAGGTCAGGAAGAGGCAGCGTGGGGAGGGGAGACGAGGAGGGGTCAGGAAGAGGCAGCGCGGGGAGGGAAGGGGAGACGAGGAGGGGTCAGGAAGAGGCAGCGCGGGGAGGGGAGACGAGGAGGGGTCAGGAAGAGGCAGCGCGGGAGGGGAGACGGCAGCGCGGGAAGGGGAGACGAGGAGAGGTCAGGAAGAGGCAGCGCGGGGAGGGGAGACGAGAGGTCAGGAAGAGGCAGCGCAGGGAGGGGAGACGAGGAGAGGTCAGGAAGAGGCAGCGCAGGGAGGGGAGACGAGGAGGGGTCAGGAAGAGGCAGCGCGGGGAGGGGAGATGAGGAGAGGTCAGGAAGAGGCAGCGCGGGGAGGGGAGACGAGGAGAGGTCAGGAAGAGGCAGCGTGGGAAGGGGAGGGGAGACGGCAGCGCGGGAAGGGGAGACGAGGAGAGGTCAGGAAGAGGCAGCGTGGGGAGGGGAGACGAGGAGGGGTCAGGAAGAGGCAGCGCGGGGAGGGAAGGGGAGACGAGGAGGGGTCAGGAAGAGGCAGCGTGGGGAGGGAAGGGGAGACGAGGAGGGTCAGGAAGAGGCAGCGTGGGGAGGGGAGACGAGGAGAGGTCAGGAAGAGGCAGCGTGGGGAGGGGAGACGAGGAGGGGTCAGGAAGAGGCAGCGCGGGGAGGGGAGACGAGGAGGGGTCAGGAAGAGGCAGCGCGGGGAGGAGAGACGAGGAGGGGTCAGGAAGAGGCAGCGCGGGGAGGGAAGGGGAGACGAGGAGGGGTCAGGAAGAGGCAGCGCGGGGAGGGAAGGGGAGACGAGAGGGGTCAGGAAGAGGCAGCGCGGGAGGAGAGACGAGGAGGGGTCAGGAAGAGGCAGCGCGGGGAGGAGAGACGAGGAGGGGTCAGGAAGAGGCAGCGCGGGGAGGGAAGGGGAGACGAGGAGGGGTCAGGAAGAGGCAGCGCGGGGAGGGGAGACGAGGAGGGGTCAGGAAGAGGCAGCGCGGGGAGGGGAGACGAGGAGGGGTCAGGAAGAGGCAGCGCGGGGAGGGAAGGGGAGACGAGGAGGGGTCAGGAAGAGGCAGCGCGGGGAGGGGAGACGAGGAGGGGTCAGGAAGAGGCAGCGCGGGGAGGGAAGGGGAGACGAGGAGGGGTCAGGAAGAGGCAGCGCGGGGAGGGGAGACGAGGAGGGGTCAGGAAGAGGCAGCGCGGGGAGGGGAGACGGCAGCGCGGGAAGGGGAGACGAGGAGAGGTCAGGAAGAGGCAGCGCGGGGAGGGGAGACGAGGAGAGGTCAGGAAGAGGCAGCGCGGGGAGGGGAGACGAGGAGAGGTCAGGAAGAGGCAGCGCAGGGAGGGGAGACGAGGAGAGGTCAGGAAGAGGCAGCGCAGGGAGGGGAGACGAGGAGAGGTCAGGAAGAGGCAGCGCAGGGAGGGGAGACGAGGAGGGGTCAGGAAGAGGCAGCGCGGGGAGGGGAGATGAGGAGAGGTCAGGAAGAGGCAGCGCGGGGAGGGGAGACGAGGAGAGGTCAGGAAGAGGCAGCGTGGGAAGGGGAGGGGAGACGGCAGCGCGGGAAGGGGAGACGAGGAGAGGTCAGGAAGAGGCAGCGTGGGGAGGGGAGACGAGGAGGGGTCAGGAAGAGGCAGCGCGGGGAGGGAAGGGGAGACGAGGAGGGGTCAGGAAGAGGCAGCGTGGGGAGGGAAGGGGAGACGAGGAGGGGTCAGGAAGAGGCAGCGTGGGGAGGGGAGACGAGGAGAGGTCAGGAAGAGGCAGCGTGGGGAGGGGAGACGAGGAGGGGTCAGGAAGAGGCAGCGCGGGGAGGGGAGACGAGGAGGGGTCAGGAAGAGGCAGCGCGGGGAGGAGAGACGAGGAGGGGTCAGGAAGAGGCAGCGCGGGGAGGGAAGGGGAGACGAGTAGGGGTCAGGAAGAGGCAGCGCGGGAGGGAAGGGGAGACGAGGAGGGGTCAGGAAGAGGCAGCGCGGGGAGGAGAGACGAGGAGGGGTCAGGAAGAGGCAGCGCGGGGAGGAGAGACGAGGAGGGGTCAGGAAGAGGCAGCGCGGGGAGGGAAGGGGAGACGAGGAGGGGTCAGGAAGAGGCAGCGCGGGGAGGGGAGACGAGGAGGGGTCAGGAAGAGGCAGCGCGGGGAGGGGAGACGAGGAGGGGTCAGGAAGAGGCAGCGCGGGGAGGGGAGACGAGGAGGGGTCAGGAAGAGGCAGCGCGGGGAGGGGAGACGGCAGCGCGGGAAGGGGAGACGAGGAGAGGTCAGGAAGAGGCAGCGTGGGGAGGGGAGACGAGGAGGGGTCAGGAAGAGGCAGCGCGGGGAGGGAAGGGAGACGAGGAGGGGACAGGAAGAGGCAGCGCGGGGAGGGGAGACGAGGAGGGGTCAGGAAGAGGCAGCGCGGGGAGGGGAGACGGCAGCGCGGGAAGGGGAGACGAGGAGAGGTCAGGAAGAGGCAGCGCGGGGAGGGGAAACGAGGAGAGGTCAGGAAGAGGCAGCGCGGGGAGGGGAGACGAGGAGAGGTCAGGAAGAGGCAGCGTGGGGAGGGGAGACGAGGAGAGGTCAGGAAGAGGCAGCGTGGGGAGGGGAGACGAGGAGAGGTCAGGAAGAGGCAGCGCGGGGAGGGGAGATGAGGAGAGGTCAGGAAGAGGCAGCGCGGGGAGGGGAGACGAGGAGAGGTCAGGAAGAGGCAGCGCGGGGAGGGGAGACGAGGAGAGGTCAGGAAGAGGCAGCGCGGGGAGGGGAGACGAGGAGAGGTCAGGAAGAGGCAGCGCGAGGAGGGGAGACGAGGAGAGGTCAGGAAGAGGCAGCGTGGGGAGGGGAGACGAGGAGAGGTCAGGAAGAGGCAGCGTGGGGAGGGGAGACGAGGAGAGGTCAGGAAGAGGCAGCGCGGGGAGGGGAGACGAGGAGAGGTCAGGAAGAGGCAGCGCGGGGAGGGGAGACGAGGAGAGGTCAGGAAGAGGCAGCGCGGGGAGGGGAGACGAGGAGAGGTCAGGAAGAGGCAGCGCGGGGAGGGAGACGAGGAGAGGTCAGGAAGAGGCAGCGCGAGGAGGGGAGACGAGGAGAGGTCAGGAAGAGGCAGCGTGGGGAGGGGAGACGAGGAGAGGTCAGGAAGAGGCAGCGCAGGGAGGGGAGACGAGGAGAGGTCAGGAAGAGGCAGCGCAGGGAGGGGAGACGAGGAGGGGTCAGGAAGAGGCAGCGCGGGGAGGGGAGACGAGGAGAGGTCAGGAAGAGGCAGCGCGGGGAGGGGAGACGAGGAGAGGTCAGGAAGAGGCAGCGTGGGAAGGGGAGGGGAGACGGCAGCGCGGGGAGGGGAGACGAGGAGAGGTCAGGAAGAGGCAGCGCGGGAAGGGGAGACGAGGAGAGGTCAGGAAGAGGCAGCGCGGGAAGGGGAGACGAGGAGGGGTCAGGAAGAGGCAGCGCGGGGAGGGGAGACGAGGAGGGGTCAGGAAGAGGCAGCGCGGGAAGGGGAGACGGCAGCGTGGGGAGGGGAGACGAGGAGGGGTCAGGAAGAGGCAGCGCGGGGAGGGGAGACGGCAGTGTGGGGAGGGGAGACGAGGAGGGGTCAGGAAGAGGCAGCGCGGGGAGGGGAGACGGCAGCGCGGGGAGGGGAGACGAGGAGAGGTCAGGAAGAGGCAGCGCGGGGAGGGGAGACGAGGAGGGGTCAGGAAGAGGCAGCGCGGGGAGGGGAGACGAGGAGAGGTCAGGAAGAGGCAGCGCGGGGAGGGGAGACGAGGAGAGGTCAGGAAGAGGCAGCGCGGGGAGGGGAGACGAGGAGGGGTCAGGAAGAGGCAGCGCGGGGAGGGGAGACGAGGAGAGGTCAGGAAGAGGCAGCGTGGGGAGGGGAGACGAGGAGAGGTCAGGAAGAGGCAGCGCGGGGAGGGGAGACGAGGAGGGGTCAGGAAGAGGCAGCGCGGGGAGGGGAGACGAGGAGAGGTCAGGAAGAGGCAGCGCGGGGAGGGGAGACGAGGAGAGGTCAGGAAGAGGCAGCGCGGGGAGGGGAGACGAGGAGAGGTCAGGAAGAGGCAGCGCGGGGAGGGGAGACGGCAGCGTGGGGAGGGGAGACGAGGAGAGGTCAGGAAGAGGCAGCGCAGGGAGGGGAGACGAGGAGAGGTCAGGAAGAGGCAGCGCGGGAAGGGGAGACGAGGAGGGGTCAGGAAGAGGCAGCGCGGGAAGGGGAGACGAGGAGGGGTCAGGAAGAGGCAGCGTGGGAAGGGGAGACGAGGAGGGGTCAGGAAGAGGCAGCGCGGGAAGAGGAGACGAGGAGGGGTCAGGAAGAGCAGCGCGGGAAGGGGAGACGGCAGCGTGGGGAGGGGAGACGAGGAGAGGTCAGGAAGAGGCAGCGCAGGGAGGGGAGACGAGGAGAGGTCAGGAAGAGGCAGCGCGGGGAGGGGAGACGAGGAGGGGTCAGGAAGAGGCAGCGCGGGAAGGGGAGACGGCAGCGTGGGGAGGGGAGACGAGGAGGGGACAGGAAGAGGCAGCGCGGGGAGGGGAGACGGCAGCGTGGGGAGGGGAGACGAGGAGGGGTCAGGAAGAGGCAGCGCGGGGAGGGGAGACGGCAGCGTGGGGAGGGGAGACGAGGAGAGGTCAGGAAGAGGCAGCGCGGGGAGGGGAGACGAGGAGGGGTCAGGAAGAGGCAGCGCGGGGAGGGGAGACGAGGAGAGGTCAGGAAGAGGCAGCGCGGGGAGGGGAGACGAGGAGAGGTCAGGAAGAGGCAGCGCGGGAAGGGGAGACGAGGAGAGGTCAGGAAGAGGCAGCGCGGGAAGGGGAGACGAGGAGGGGTCAGGAAGAGGCAGCGCGGGGAGGGGAGACGAGGAGGGGTCAGGAAGAGGCAGCGCGGGAAGGGGAGACGGCAGCGTGGGGAGGGGAGACGAGGAGGGGTCAGGAAGAGGCAGCGCGGGGAGGGGAGACGAGGAGAGGTCAGGAAGAGGCAGCGCGGGGAGGGGAGACGAGGAGAGGTCAGGAAGAGGCAGCGCGAGGAGGGGAGACGAGGAGAGGTCAGGAAGAGGCAGCGTGGGGAGGGGAGACGAGGAGAGGTCAGGAAGAGGCAGCGCAGGGAGGGGAGACGAGGAGAGGTCAGGAAGAGGCAGCGCAGGGAGGGGAGACGAGGAGAGGTCAGGAAGAGGCAGCGCGGGGAGGGGAGACGGAGGAGAGGTCAGGAAGAGGCAGCGTGGGAAGGGGAGGGGAGACGGCAGCGCGGGGAGGGGAGACGAGGAGAGGTCAGGAAGAGGCAGCGCGGGAAGGGGAGACGAGGAGAGGTCAGGAAGAGGCAGCGCGGGAAGGGGAGACGAGGAGGGGTCAGGAAGAGGCAGCGCGGGGAGGGGAGACGAGGAGGGGTCAGGAAGAGGCAGCGCGGGAAGGGGAGACGGCAGCGTGGGGAGGGGAGACGAGGAGGGGTCAGGAAGAGGCAGCGCGGGGAGGGGAGACGGCAGCGTGGGGAGGGGAGACGAGGAGGGGTCAGGAAGAGGCAGCGCGGGGAGGGGAGACGGCAGCGTGGGAGGGGAGACGAGGAGAGGTCAGGAAGAGGCAGCGCGGGGAGGGGAGACGAGGAGGGGTCAGGAAGAGGCAGCGCGGGGAGGGGAGACGAGGAGGGGTCAGGAAGAGGCAGCGCGGGGAGGGGAGACGAGGAGAGGTCAGGAAGAGGCAGCGCGGGGAGGGGAGACGAGGAGAGGTCAGGAAGAGGCAGCGCGGGAGGGGAGACGAGGAGGGTCAGGAAGAGGCAGCGTGGGGAGGGGAGACGAGGAGGGGTCAGGAAGAGGCAGCGCGGGGAGGGAGACGAGGAGAGGTCAGGAAGAGGCAGCGCGGGGAGGGGAGACGAGGAGAGGTCAGGAAGAGGCAGCGCGGGGAGGGGAGACGAGGAGAGGTCAGGAAGAGGCAGCGCGGGGAGGGGAGACGGCAGCGTGGGGAGGGGAGACGAGGAGAGGTCAGGAAGAGGCAGCGCAGGGAGGGGAGACGAGGAGAGGTCAGGAAGAGGCAGCGCGGGAAGGGGAGACGAGGAGGGGTCAGGAAGAGGCAGCGCGGGAAGGGGAGACGAGGAGGGTCAGGAAGAGGCAGCGTGGGAAGGGGAGACGAGGAGGGGTCAGGAAGAGGCAGCGCGGGAAGAGGAGACGAGGAGGGGTCAGGAAGAGGCAGCGCGGGAAGGGGAGACGGCAGCGTGGGAGGGGAGACGAGGAGAGGTCAGGAAGAGGCAGCGCAGGGAGGGGAGACGAGGAGAGGTCAGGAAGAGGCAGCGCAGGGAGGGGAGACGAGGAGAGGTCAGGAAGAGGCAGCGCAGGGAGGGGAGACGAGGAGAGGTCAGGAAGAGGCAGCGCAGGGAGGGGAGACGAGGAGAGGTCAGGAAGAGGCAGCGCGGGAGGGGAGACGAGGAGAGGTCAGGAAGAGGCAGCGCAGGGAGGGGAGACGAGGAGAGGTCAGGAAGAGGCAGCGCAGGGAGGGGAGACGAGGAGAGGTCAGGAAGAGGCAGCGCGGGGAGGGGAGACGAGGAGAGGTCAGGAAGAGGCAGCGCGGGGAGGGGAGACGAGGAGAGGTCAGGAAGAGGCAGCGCGGGGAAGGGGAGACGAGGAGAGGTCAGGAAGAGGCAGCGCAGGGAGGGGAGACGAGGAGAGGTCAGGAAGAGGCAGCGCGGGGAGGAGAGACGAGGAGAGGTCAGGAAGAGGGCAGCGTGGGGAGGGGAGACGAGGAGAGGTCAGGAAGAGGCAGCGCGGGAAGGGGAGACGAGGAGGGGTCAGGAAGAGGCAGCGTGGGGAGGGGAGACGAGGAGAGGTCAGGAAGAGGCAGCGCAGGGAGGGGAGACGAGGAGAGGTCATGAAGAGGCAGCGCAGGGAGGGGAGACGAGGAGGGGTCAGGAAGAGGCAGCGCGGGGAGGGGAGACGAGGAGAGGTCAGGAAGAGGCAGCGCGGGGAGGGGAGACGAGGAGAGGTCAGGAAGAGGCAGCGTGGGGAGGGGAGACGGCAGCGCGGGGAGGGGAGACGAGGAGAGGTCAGGAAGAGGCAGCGCGGGAAGGGGAGACGAGGAGAGGTCAGGAAGAGGCAGCGCGAGGAGGGGAGACGAGGAGAGGTCAGGAAGAGGCAGCGCGAGGAGGGGAGACGAGGAGAGGTCAGGAAGAGGCAGCGTGGGGAGGGGAGACGAGGAGAGGTCAGGAAGAGGCAGCGTGGGGAGGGGAGACGAGGAGAGGTCAGGAAGAGGCAGCGCGGGGAGGGGAGATGAGGAGAGGTCAGGAAGAGGCAGCGCGGGGAGGGGAGACGAGGAGAGGTCAGGAAGAGGCAGCGCGGGGAGGGGAGACGAGGAGAGGTCAGGAAGAGGCAGCGCGGGGAGGGGAGACGAGGAGAGGTCAGGAAGAGGCAGCGCGAGGAGGGGAGACGAGGAGAGGTCAGGAAGAGGCAGCGTGGGGAGGGGAGACGGCAGCGTGGGGAGGGGAGACGAGGAGGGGTCAGGAAGAGGCAGCGCGGGGAGGGGAGACGAGGAGAGGTCAGGAAGAGGCAGCGTGAGGAGGGGAGACGAGGAGAGGTCAGGAAGAGGCAGCGTGGGGAGGGGAGACGAGGAGAGGTCAGGAAGAGGCAGCGCAGGGAGGGGAGACGAGGAGAGGTCAGGAAGAGGCAGCGCGGGAGGGGAGACGAGGAGAGGTCAGGAAGAGGCAGCGCGGGGAGGGGAGACGAGGAGAGGTCAGGAAGAGGCAGCGCGGGGAGGGAGACGAGGAGAGGTCAGGAAGAGGCAGCGCGGGGAGGGGAGACGAGGAGAGGTCAGGAAGAGGCAGCGCGAGGAGGGGAGACGAGGAGAGGTCAGGAAGAGGCAGCGTGGGGAGGGGAGACGAGGAGAGGTCAGGAAGAGGCAGCGCAGGGAGGGGAGACGAGGAGAGGTCAGGAAGAGGCAGCGCAGGGAGGGGAGACGAGGAGAGGTCAGGAAGAGGCAGCGCGGGGAGGGGAGACGAGGAGAGGTCAGGAAGAGGCAGCGTGGGAAGGGGAGGGGAGACGGCAGCGCGGGGAGGGGAGACGAGGAGAGGTCAGGAAGAGGCAGCGCGGGAAGGGGAGACGAGGAGAGGTCAGGAAGAGGCAGCGCGGGAAGGGGAGACGAGGAGGGGTCAGGAAGAGGCAGCGCGGGGAGGGGAGACGAGGAGGGGTCAGGAAGAGGCAGCGCGGGAAGGGGAGACGGCAGCGTGGGGAGGGGAGACGAGGAGGGGTCAGGAAGAGGCAGCGCGGGGAGGGGAGACGGCAGCGTGGGGAGGGGAGACGAGGAGGGGTCAGGAAGAGGCAGCGCGGGGAGGGGAGACGGCAGCGTGGGGAGGGGAGACGAGGAGAGGTCAGGAAGAGGCAGCGCGGGGAGGGGAGACGAGGAGGGGTCAGGAAGAGGCAGCGCGGGGAGGGGAGACGAGGAGAGGTCAGGAAGAGGCAGCGCGGGGAGGGGAGACGAGGAGAGGTCAGGAAGAGGCAGCGCGGGGAGGGGAGACGAGGAGGGGTCAGGAAGAGGCAGCGCGGGGAGGGGAGACGAGGAGAGGTCAGGAAGAGGCAGCGTGGGGAGGGGAGACGAGGAGAGGTCAGGAAGAGGCAGCGCGGGGAGGGGAGACGAGGAGGGGTCAGGAAGAGGCAGCGCGGGGAGGGGAGACGAGGAGAGGTCAGGAAGAGGCAGCGCGGGGAGGGGAGACGAGGAGAGGTCAGGAAGAGGCAGCGCGGGGAGGGGAGACGAGGAGAGGTCAGGAAGAGGCAGCGCGGGGAGGGGAGACGGCAGCGTGGGGAGGGGAGACGAGGAGAGGTCAGGAAGAGGCAGCGCAGGGAGGGGAGACGAGGAAGAGGTCAGGAAGAGGCAGCGCGGGAAGGGGAGACGAGGAGGGGTCAGGAAGAGGCAGCGCGGGAAGGGGAGACGAGGAGGGGTCAGGAAGAGGCAGCGTGGAAGGGGAGACGAGGAGGGGTCAGGAAGAGGCAGCGCGGGAAGAGGAGACGAGGAGGGGTCAGGAAGAGGCAGCGCGGGAAGGGGAGACGGCAGCGTGGGGAGGGGAGACGAGGAGAGGTCAGGAAGAGGCAGCGCAGGGAGGGGAGACGAGGAGAGGTCAGGAAGAGGCAGCGCAGGGAGGGGAGACGAGGAGAGGTCAGGAAGAGGCAGCGCAGGGAGGGGAGACGAGGAGAGGTCAGGAAGAGGCAGCGCAGGGAGGGGAGACGAGGAGAGGTCAGGAAGAGGCAGCGCGGGGAGGGGAGACGAGGAGAGGTCAGGAAGAGGCAGCGCGGGGAGGGGAGACGAGGAGAGGTCAGGAAGAGGCAGCGCGGGGAGGGGAGACGAGGAGAGGTCAGGAAGAGGCAGCGCGGGGAGGGGAGACGAGGAGAGGTCAGGAAGAGGCAGCGCGAGGAGGGGAGACGAGGAGAGGTCAGGAAGAGGCAGCGCAGGGAGGGGAGACGAGGAGAGGTCAGGAAGAGGCAGCGCAGGGAGGGGAGACGAGGAGAGGTCAGGAAGAGGCAGCGCAGGGAGGGGAGACGAGGAGGGGTCAGGAAGAGGCAGCGCGGGGAGGGGAGACGAGGAGAGGTCAGGAAGAGGCAGCGCGGGGAGGGGAGACGAGGAGAGGTCAGGAAGAGGCAGCGTGGGAAGGGGAGGGGAGACGGCAGCGCGGGGAGGGGAGACGAGGAGAGGTCAGGAAGAGGCAGCGCGGGAAGGGGAGACGAGGAGAGGTCAGGAAGAGGCAGCGCGGGAAGGGGAGACGAGGAGGGGTCAGGAAGAGGCAGCGCGGGGAGGGGAGACGAGGAGGGGTCAGGAAGAGGCAGCGCGGGGAGGGGAGACGAGGAGAGGTCAGGAAGAGGCAGCGTGGGGAGGGGAGACGAGGAGAGGTCAGGAAGAGGCAGCGCGGGGAGGGGAGACGAGGAGAGGTCAGGAAGAGGCAGCGCGGGGAGGGGAGACGAGGAGAGGTCAGGAAGAGGCAGCGCGGGGAGGGGAGACGAGGAGAGGTCAGGAAGAGGCAGCGCGGGGAGGGGAGACGAGGAGAGGTCAGGAAGAGGCAGCGCGAGGAGGGGAGACGAGGAGAGGTCAGGAAGAGGCAGCGTGGGAGGGGAGACGAGGAGAGGTCAGGAAGAGGCAGCGTGGGGAGGGGAGACGAGGAGAGGTCAGGAAGAGGCAGCGCGGGGAGGGGAGACGAGGAGAGGTCAGGAAGAGGCAGCGCGGGGAGGGGAGACGAGGAGAGGTCAGAAGAGGCAGCGCGGGAGGGGAGACGAGGAGAGGTCAGGAAGAGGCAGCGCGGGGAGGGGAGACGAGGAGAGGTCAGGAAGAGGCAGCGCGGGGAGGGGAGACGAGGAGAGGTCAGGAAGAGGCAGCGCGAGGAGGGGAGACGAGGAGAGGTCAGGAAGAGGCAGCGCGAGGAGGGGAGACGAGGAGAGGTCAGGAAGAGGCAGCGTGGGGAGGGGAGACGAGGAGAGGTCAGGAAGAGGCAGCGCAGGGAGGGGAGACGAGGAGAGGTCAGGAAGAGGCAGCGCAGGGAGGGGAGACGAGGAGGGGTCAGGAAGAGGCAGCGCGGGGAGGGGAGACGAGGAGAGGTCAGGAAGAGGCAGCGCGGGGAGGGGAGACGAGGAGAGGTCAGGAAGAGGCAGCGCAGGAGGGGAGACGAGGAGGGGTCAGGAAGAGGCAGCGCAGGGAGACGAGGAGAGGTCAGGAAGAGGCAGCGCGGGGAGGGGAGACGAGGAGAGGTCAGGAAGAGGCAGCGCGGGAAGGGGAGACGAGGAGAGGTCAGGAAGAGGCAGCGCAGGGAGGGGAGACGAGGAGAGGTCAGGAAGAGGCAGCGCGGGGAGGAGAGACGAGGAGAGGTCAGGAAGAGGCAGCGTGGGGAGGGAGACGAGGAGAGGTCAGGAAGAGGCAGCGCGGGGAGACGAGGAGGGGTCAGGAAGAGGCAGCGCGGGGAGGGGAGACGAGGAGGGGTCAGGAAGAGGCAGCGCGGGGAGGGGAGACGAGGAGAGGTCAGGAAGAGGCAGCGCGAGGAGGGGAGACGAGGAGAGGTCAGGAAGAGGCAGCGCGAGGAGGGGAGACGAGGAGAGGTCAGGAAGAGGCAGCGCGAGGAGGGGAGACGAGGAGAGGTCAGGAAGAGGCAGCGTGGGGAGGGGAGACGAGGGAGAGGTCAGGAAGAGGCAGCGTGGGGAGGGGAGACGAGGAGAGGTCAGGAAGAGGCAGCGCAGGGAGATGAGGAGAGGTCAGGAAGAGGCAGCGTGGGGAGGGGAGACGAGGAGAGGTCAGGAAGAGGCAGCGCGGGGAGGGGAGACGAGGAGAGGTCAGGAAGAGGCAGCGCGGGGAGGGGAGACGAGGAGAGGTCAGGAAGAGGCAGCGCGAGGAGGGGAGACGAGGAGAGGTCAGGAAGAGGCAGCGTGGGGAGGGGAGACGAGGAGAGAAGTCAGGAAGAGGCAGCGTGGGGAGGGGAGACGAGGAGAGGTCAGGAAGAGGCAGCGCAGGGAGGGGAGACGAGGAGAGGTCAGGAAGAGGCAGCGCGGGAGGGGAGACGAGGAGAGGTCAGGAAGAGGCAGCGCGGGGAGGGGAGACGAGGAGAGGTCAGGAAGAGGCAGCGCGGGAGGGGAGACGAGGAGAGGTCAGGAAGAGGCAGCGCGAGGAGGGGAGACGAGGAGAGGTCAGGAAGAGGCAGCGTGGGGAGGGGAGACGAGGAGAGGTCAGGAAGAGGCAGCGCGGGGAGGGGAGACGAGGAGAGGTCAGGAAGAGGCAGCGCAGGGAGGGGAGACGAGGAGGGGTCAGGAAGAGGCAGCGCGGGGAGGGGGAGACGAGGAGAGGTCAGGAAGAGGCAGCGCGGGGAGGGGAGACGAGGAGAGGTCAGGAAGAGGCAGCGTGGGAGGGGAGGGGAGACGAGCAGCGCGGGGAGGGGAGACGAGGAGAGGTCAGGAAGAGGCAGCGCGGGAAGGGGAGACGAGGAGAGGTCAGGAAGAGGCAGCGCGGGGAAGGGGAGACGAGGAGGGGTCAGGAAGAGGCAGCGCGGGGAGGGGAGACGAGGAGGGGTCAGGAAGAGGCAGCGCGGGAAGGGGAGACGGCAGCGTGGGGAGGGGAGACGAGGAGGGGTCAGGAAGAGGCAGCGCGGGGAGGGGAGACGGCAGCGTGGGGAGGGGAGACGAGGAGAGGTCAGGAAGAGGCAGCGCGGGGAGGGGAGACGAGGAGGGGTCAGGAAGAGGCAGCGCGGGGAGGGGAGACGAGGAGAGGTCAGGAAGAGGCAGCGCGGGGAGGGGAGACGAGGAGGGGTCAGGAAGAGGCAGCGCGGGAGGGGAGACGAGGAGAGGTCAGGAAGAGGCAGCGTGGGGAGGGGAGACGAGGAGAGGTCAGGAGAGGCAGCGCGGGGAGGGGAGACGAGGAGAGGGTCAGGAAGAGGCAGCGCGGGGAGGGGAGACGAGGAAGAGGTCAGGAAGAGGCAGCGCGGGGAGGGGAGACGAGGAGAGGTCAGGAAGAGGCAGCGCGGGGAGGGGAGACGAGGAGAGGTCAGGAAGAGGCAGCGCGGGGAGGGGAGACGGCAGCGTGGGGAGGGAGACGAGGAGAGGTCAGGAAGAGGCAGCGCAGGGAGGGGAGACGAGGAGAGGTCAGGAAGAGGCAGCGCGGGAAGGGGAGACGAGGAGGGGTCAGGAAGAGGCAGCGCGGGGAAGGGGAGACGAGGAGAGGTCAGGAAGAGGCAGCCCAGGGAGGGGAGACGAGGAGAGGTCAGGAAGAGGCAGCGCGGGAAGGGGAGACGAGGAGGGGTCAGGAAGAGGCAGCGCGGGAAGGGGAGACGAGGAGGGGTCAGGAAGAGGCAGCGCTGGGAGGGGAGACGAGGAGGGGTCAGGAAGAGGCAGCGCGGGAAGAGGGAGACGAGGAGGGGTCAGGAAGAGGCAGCGCGGGAAGGGGAGACGGCAGCGTGGGGAGGGGAGACGAGGAGAGGTCAGGAAGAGGCAGCGCGGGAGGGAGACGAGGAGAGGTCAGGAAGAGGCAGCGCAGGGAGGGGAGACGAGGAGAGGTCAGGAAGAGGCAGCGCAGGGAGGGGAGACGAGGAGAGGTCAGGAAGAGGCAGCGCAGGGAGGGGAGACGAGGAGAGGTCAGGAAGAGGCAGCGCAGGGGAGGGGAGACGAGGAGAGGTCAGGAAGAGGCAGCGCAGGTAGGGGAGACGAGGAGAGGTCAGGAAGAGCAGCGCGGGGAGGGGGAGACGAGGAGAGGTCAGGAAGAGGCAGCGTGGGGAGGGGAGACGAGGAGAGGTCAGGAAGAGGCAGCGCGGGGAGGGGAGACGAGGAGAGGTCAGGAAGAGGCAGCGCAGGGAGGGGAGACGAGGAGAGGTCAGGAAAGAGGCAGCGCGGGGAGGAGAGACGAGGAGAGGTCAGGAAGAGGCAGCGAGGGGAGGGGAGACGAGGAGAGGTCAGGAAGAGGCAGCGCGGGAAGGGGAGACGAGGAGGGGTCAGGAAGAGGCAGCGTGGGGAGGGGAGACGAGGAGAGGTCAGGAAGAGGCAGCGCAGGGAGGGAGACGAGGAGAGGTCAGGAAGAGGCAGCGCAGGGAGGGGAGACGAGGAGGGGTCAGGAAGAGGCAGCGCGGGAGGGGAGACGAGAGAGGTCAGAAGAGGCAGCGCGGGAGGGGAGACGAGGAGAGGTCAGGAAGAGGCAGCGGGGAAGGGGAGGGGAGACGGCAGCGCGGGGAGGGGAGACGAGGAGAGGTCAGGAAGAGGCAGCGCGGGAAGGGGAGACGAGGAGAGGTCAGGAAGAGGCAGCGCGGGAAGGGAGACGAGGAGGGGTCAGGAAGAGGCAGCGCGGGGAGGGGAGACGAGGAGAGGTCAGGAAGAGCAGCGCGGAAGGGGACGGCAGCGTGGGGAGGGGAGACGAGGAGGGGTCAGGAAGAGGCAGCGCGGGGAGGGGAGACGGCAGCGTGGGGAGGGAGACGAGGAGGGGTCAGGAAGAGGCAGCGCGGGGAGGGGAGACGGCAGCGTGGGGAGGGGAGACGAGGAGAGGTCAGGAAGAGGCAGCGCGGGGAGGGGAGACGAGGAGGGGTCAGGAAGAGGCAGCGCGGGGAGGGGAGACGAGGAGAGGTCAGGAAGAGGCAGCGCGGGAGGGGAGACGAGGAGAGGTCAGGAAGAGGCAGCGCGGGGAGGGGAGACGAGGAGGGGTCAGGAAGAGGCAGCGCGGGGAGGGGAGACGAGGAGAGGTCAGGAAGAGGCAGCGTGGGGAGGGGAGACGAGGAGAGGTCAGGAAGAGGCAGCGCGGGAGGGAGACGAGGAGGGTCAGGAAGAGCAGCGCGGGGAGGGGAGACGAGGAGAGGTCAGGAAGAGGCAGCGCGGGGAGGGGAGACGAGGAGAGGTCAGGAAGAGGCAGCGCGGGGAGGGGAGACGAGGAGAGGGTCAGGAAGAGGCAGCGCGGGAGGGGAGACGGCAGCGTGGGGAGGGGAGACGAGGAGAGGTCAGGAAGAGGCAGCGCAGGGAGGGGAGACGAGGAGAGGTCAGGAAGAGGCAGCGCGGGAAGGGGAGACGAGGAGGGGTCAGGAAGAGGCAGCGCGGGAAGGGGAGACGAGGAGGGGTCAGGAAGAGGCAGCGTGGGAAGGGAGACGAGGAGGGTCAGGAAGAGGCAGCGCGGGAGAGGAGACGAGGAGGGGTCAGGAAGAGGCAGCGCGGGAGGGGAGACGGCAGCGGGGAGGGGAGACGAGGAGAGGTCAGGAAGAGGCAGCGCAGGGAGGGGAGACGAGGAGAGGTCAGGAAGAGGCAGCGCAGGGAGGGGAGACGAGGAGAGGTCAGGAAGAGGCAGCGCAGGGAGGGGAGACGAGGAGAGGTCAGGAAGAGGCAGCGCAGGGGAGGGGAGACGAGGAGAGGTCAGGAAGAGGCAGCGCGGGAGGGGAGACGAGGAGAGGTCAGGAAGAGGCAGCGCGGGGAGGGGAGACGAGGAGAGGTCAGGAAGAGGCAGCGCGGGGAAGGGGAGACGAGGAGAGGTCAGGAAGAGGCAGCGCGGGGAGGGAGACGAGGAGAGGTCAGGAAGAGGCAGCGCGGGGAAGGGGAGACGAGGAGAGGTCAGGAAGAGGCAGCGCGGGGAGGGGAGACGAGGAGGGGTCAGGAAGAGGCAGCGCGGGAAGGGAGACGGCAGCGTGGGGAGGGGAGACGAGGAGGGGTCAGGAAGAGGCAGCGCGGGGAGGGGAGACGGCAGCGTGGGGAGGGGAGACGAGGAGAGGTCAGGAAGAGGCAGCGCGGGGAGGGGGAGGAGGAGGAAGAGGCAGCGCGGGGAGGGGAGACGAGGAGAGGTCAGGAAGAGGCAGCGCGGGGAGGGGAGACGAGGAGGGGTCAGGAAGAGGCAGCGCGGGGAGGGGAGACGAGGAGGAGGTCAGGAAGAGGCAGCGTGGGGAGGGGAGACGAGGAGAGGTCAGGAAGAGGCAGCGCGGGGAGGGGAGACGAGGAGGGGTCAGGAAGAGGCAGCGCGGGGAGGGGAGACGAGGAGAGGTCAGGAAGAGGCAGCGCGGGGAGGGGAGACGAGGAGAGGTCAGGAAGAGGCAGCGCGGGGAGGGGAGACGAGGAGAGGTCAGGAAGAGCAGCGCGGGGAGGGGAGACGAGGAGAGGTCAGGAAGAGCAGCGCGGGGAGGGGAGACGGCAGCGTGGGGAGGGGAGACGAGGAGAGGTCAGGAAGAGGCAGCGCAGGAGGGAGACGAGGAGAGGAGAGGTCAGGAAGAGGCAGCGCGGGAAGGGGAGACGAGGAGGGGTCAGGAAGAGGCAGCGCGGGAAGGGGAGACGAGGAGGGGTCAGGAAGAGGCAGCGTGGGAAGGGGAGACGAGGAGGGGTCAGGAAGAGGCAGCGCGGGAAGAGGAGACGAGGAGGGGTCAGGAAGAGGCAGCGCGGGAAGGGGAGACGGCAGCGTGGGGAGGGGAGACGAGGAGAGGTCAGGAAGAGGCAGCGCAGGGAGGGGAGACGAGGAGAGGTCAGGAAGAGGCAGCGCAGGGAGGGGAGACGAGGAGAGGTCAGGAAGAGGCAGCGCGGGGAGGGAGCGAGGAGAGGTCAGGAAGAGGCAGCGCGGGAAGGGGAGACGAGGAGAGGTCAGGAAGAGGCAGCGCAGGGAGGGGAGACGAGGAGAGGTCAGGAAGAGGCAGCGCGGGAAGGGGAGACGAGGAGAGGTCAGGAAGAGGCAGCGCGGGGAGGGGAGACGAGGAGAGGTCAGGAAGAGGCAGCGCGGGAAGGGGAGACGAGGAGAGGTCAGGAAGAGGCAGCGTGGGGAGGGGAGACGAGGAGAGGTCAGGAAGAGGCAGCGTGGGGAGGGGAGACGAGGAGAGGTCAGGAAGAGGCAGCGCGGAAGGGGAGACGAGGAGGGGTCAGGAAGAGGCAGCGCGGGGAGGGGAGACGAGGAGGGGTCAGGAAGAGGCAGCGCGGGGAAGGGGGAGACGGCAGCGTGGGGAGGGGAGACGAGGAGGGGTCAGGAAGAGGCAGCGCGAGGAGGGGAGACGAGGAGAGGTCAGGAAGAGGCAGCGCGAGGAGGGGAGACGAGGAGAGGTCAGGAAGAGGCAGCGCGAGGAGGGGAGACGAGGAGAGGTCAGGAAGAGGCAGCGTGGGGAGGGGAGACGAGGAGAGGTCAGGAAGAGGCAGCGTGGGGAGGGGAGACGAGGAGAGGTCAGGAAGAGGCAGCGCGGGGAGGGGAGATGAGGAGAGGTCAGGAAGAGGCAGCGCGGGGAGGGGAGACGAGGAGAGGTCAGGAAGAGGCAGCGCGGGGAGGGGAGATGAGGAGAGGTCAGGAAGAGGCAGCGTGGGGAGGGGAGACGAGGAGAGGTCAGGAAGAGGCAGCGCAGGGAGGGGAGACGAGGAGAGGTCAGGAAGAGGCAGCGCAGGGAGGGGAGACGAGGAGGGGTCAGGAAGAGGCAGCGCGGGGAGGGGAGATGAGGAGAGGTCAGGAAGAGGCAGCGCGGGGAGGGGAGACGAGGAGAGGTCAGGAAGAGGCAGCGTGGGAAGGGGAGGGCGAGACGGCAGCGCGGGGAGGGGAGACGAGGAGAGGTCAGGAAGAGGCAGCGCGGGAAGGGGAGACGAGGAGAGGTCAGGAAGAGGCAGCGCGGGAAGGGGAGACGAGGAGGGGGTCAGGAAGAGGCAGCGCGGGGAGGGGAGACGAGGAGGGGTCAGGAAGAGGCAGCGCGGGAAGGGGAGACGGCAGCGTGGGGAGGGGAGACGAGGAGGGGTCAGGAAGAGGCAGCGCGGGGAGGGGAGACGGCAGCGTGGGAGGGAGACGAGGAGAGGTCAGGAAGAGGCAGCGCGGGGAGGGGAGACGAGGAGGGGTCAGGAAGAGGCAGCGCGGGGAGGGGAGACGAGGAGAGGTCAGGAAGAGGCAGCGCGGGGAGGGGAGACGAGGAGGGGTCAGGAAGAGGCAGCGCGGGGAGGGGAGACCGAGGAGAGGTCAGGAAGAGGCAGCGTGGGGAGGGGAGACGAGGAGAGGTCAGGAAGAGGCAGCGCGGGGAGGGGAGACGAGGAGGGGTCAGGAAGAGGCAGCGCGGGGAGGGGAGACGAGGAGAGGTCAGGAAGAGGCAGCGCGGGGAGGGGAGACGAGGAGAGGTCAGGAAGAGGCAGCGCGGGGAGGGGAGACGAGGAGAGGTCAGGAAGAGGCAGCGCGGGGAGGGGAGACGGCAGCGTGGGGAGGGGAGACGAGGAGAGGTCAGGAAGAGGCAGCGCAGGGAGGGGAGACGAGGAGAGGTCAGGAAGAGGCAGCGCGGGAAGGGGAGACGAGGAGGGGTCAGGAAGAGGCAGCGCGGGAAGGGGAGACGAGGAGGGGTCAGGAAGAGGCAGCGTGGGAAGGGGAGACGAGGAGGGGTCAGGAAGAGGCAGCGCGGGAAGAGGAGACGAGGAGGGGTCAGGAAGAGGCAGCGCGGGAAGGGGAGACGGCAGCGTGGGGAGGGGAGACGAGGAGAGGTCAGGAAGAGGCAGCGCAGGGAGGGGAGACGAGGAGAGGTCAGGAAGAGGCAGCGCAGGGAGGGGAGACGAGGAGAGGTCAGGAAGAGGCAGCGCAGGGAGGGGAGACGAGGAGAGGTCAGGAAGAGGCAGCGCGGGGAGGGGAGACGAGGAGAGGTCAGGAAGAGGCAGCGCGGGAAGGGGAGACGAGGAGAGGTCAGGAAGAGGCAGCGCGGGGAGGGGAGACGAGGAGGGGTCAGGAAGAGGCAGCGCGGGAAGGGGAGACGGCAGCGTGGGGAGGGGAGACGAGGAGGGGTCAGGAAGAGGCAGCGCGGGGAGGGGAGACGGCAGCGTGGGGAGGGGAGACGAGGAGAGGTCAGGAAGAGGCAGCGCGGGGAGGGGAGACGAGGAGGGGTCAGGAAGAGGCAGCGCGGGGAGGGGAGACGAGGAGAGGTCAGGAAGAGGCAGCGCGGGGAGGGGAGACGAGGAGGGGTCAGGAAGAGGCAGCGCGGGGAGGGGAGACGAGGAGAGGTCAGGAAGAGGCAGCGTGGGGAGGGGAGACGAGGAGAGGTCAGGAAGAGGCAGCGCAGGGAGGGGAGACGAGGAGAGGTCAGGAAGAGGCAGCGCAGGGAGGGGAGACGAGGAGAGGTCAGGAAGAGGCAGCGCAGGGAGGGGAGACGAGGAGAGGTCAGGAAGAGGCAGCGCGGGGAGGGGAGACGAGGAGAGGTCAGGAAGAGGCAGCGCGGGAAGGGGAGACGAGGAGAGGTCAGGAAGAGGCAGCGCGGGGAGGGGAGACGAGGAGGGGTCAGGAAGAGGCAGCGCGGGAAGGGGAGACGGCAGCGTGGGGAGGGGAGACGAGGAGGGGTCAGGAAGAGGCAGCGCGGGGAGGGGAGACGGCAGCGTGGGGAGGGGAGACGAGGAGAGGTCAGGAAGAGGCAGCGCGGGGAGGGGAGACGAGGAGGGGTCAGGAAGAGGCAGCGCGGGGAGGGGAGACGAGGAGAGGTCAGGAAGAGGCAGCGCGGGGAGGGGAGACGAGGAGGGGTCAGGAAGAGGCAGCGCGGGGAGGGGAGACGAGGAGAGGTCAGGAAGAGGCAGCGTGGGGAGGGGAGACGAGGAGAGGTCAGGAAGAGGCAGCGCGGGGAGGGGAGACGAGGAGGGGTCAGGAAGAGGCAGCGCGGGGAGGGGAGACGAGGAGAGGTCAGGAAGAGGCAGCGCGGGGAGGGGAGACGAGGAGAGGTCAGGAAGAGGCAGCGCGGGGAGGGGAGACGAGGAGAGGTCAGGAAGAGGCAGCGCGGGGAGGGGAGACGAGGAGAGGTCAGGAAGAGGCAGCGCGGGGAGGGGAGACGGCAGCGTGGGGAGGGGAGACGAGGAGAGGTCAGGAAGAGGCAGCGCAGGGAGGGGAGACGAGGAGAGGTCAGGAAGAGGCAGCGCAGGGAGGGGAGACGAGGAGAGGTCAGGAAGAGGCAGCGCAGGGAGGGGAGACGAGGAGAGGTCAGGAAGAGGCAGCGCGGGGAGGGGAGACGAGGAGAGGTCAGGAAGAGGCAGCGCGGGGAGGGGAGACGAGGAGAGGTCAGGAAGAGGCAGCGCGGGGAGGAGAGACGAGGAGAGGTCAGGAAGAGGCAGCGTGGGGAGGGGAGACGAGGAGAGGTCAGGAAGAGGCAGCGTGGGGAGGGGAGACGAGGAGAGGTCAGGAAGAGGCAGCGCGGGAAGGGGAGACGAGGAGGGGTCAGGAAGAGGCAGCGCGGGGAGGGGAGACGAGGAGGGGTCAGGAAGAGGCAGCGCGGGAAGGGGAGACGGCAGCGTGGGGAGGGGAGACGAGGAGGGGTCAGGAAGAGGCAGCGCGAGGAGGGGAGACGAGGAGAGGTCAGGAAGAGGCAGCGCGAGGAGGGGAGACGAGGAGAGGTCAGGAAGAGGCAGCGCGAGGAGGGGAGACGAGGAGAGGTCAGGAAGAGGCAGCGTGGGGAGGGGAGACGAGGAGAGGTCAGGAAGAGGCAGCGCGGGGAGGGGAGACGAGGAGGGGTCAGGAAGAGGCAGCGCGGGGAGGGGAGACGAGGAGAGGTCAGGAAGAGGCAGCGTGGGGAGGGGAGACGAGGAGAGGTCAGGAAGAGGCAGCGCGGGGAGGGGAGACGAGGAGGGGTCAGGAAGAGGCAGCGCGGGGAGGGGAGACGAGGAGAGGTCAGGAAGAGGCAGCGCGGGGAGGGGAGACGAGGAGAGGTCAGGAAGAGGCAGCGCGGGGAGGGGAGACGAGGAGAGGTCAGGAAGAGGCAGCGCGGGGAGGGGAGACGGCAGCGTGGGGAGGGGAGACGAGGAGAGGTCAGGAAGAGGCAGCGCAGGGAGGGGAGACGAGGAGAGGTCAGGAAGAGGCAGCGCGGGAAGGGGAGACGAGGAGGGGTCAGGAAGAGGCAGCGCGGGAAGGGGAGACGAGGAGGGGTCAGGAAGAGGCAGCGTGGGAAGGGGAGACGAGGAGGGGTCAGGAAGAGGCAGCGCGGGAAGAGGAGACGAGGAGGGGTCAGGAAGAGGCAGCGCGGGAAGGGGAGACGGCAGCGTGGGGAGGGGAGACGAGGAGAGGTCAGGAAGAGGCAGCGCAGGGAGGGGAGACGAGGAGAGGTCAGGAAGAGGCAGCGCAGGGAGGGGAGACGAGGAGAGGTCAGGAAGAGGCAGCGCAGGGAGGGGAGGCGAGGTCAGGAAGAGGCAGCGCGGGGAGGGGAGACGAGGAGGGGTCAGGAAGAGGCAGCGCGGGGAGGGGAGACGAGGAGAGGTCAGGAAGAGGCAGCGCGGGAAGGGGAGACGAGGAGAGGTCAGGAAGAGGCAGCGCAGGGAGGGGAGACGAGGAGGGGTCAGGAAGAGGCAGCGCGGGGAGGGGAGACGAGGAGAGGTCAGGAAGAGGCAGCGCGGGAAGGGGAGACGAGGAGAGGTCAGGAAGAGGCAGCGCAGGGAGGGGAGACGAGGAGAGGTCAGGAAGAGGCAGCGCAGGGAGGGGAGACGAGGAGAGGTCAGGAAGAGGCAGCGCGGGGAGGAGAGGAAGGGGAGGGGAGATGGGCGGTCATTTTATAGGCAGACAATGGAAGTAACGGTGGCTAGATTTGTGCACAGGGAAAGTACGAGATGATGGTTCTCGGAGAACGGGAGGATAACCCGGGCGTGTCGCTGCCCTGAAGGAGTGACAGAAACTGGGCGACTGCTCCGGACCCGGGAGGACGAGGATTTCCCGCGTACCTTGTGGCGATCGGCAGGGGGAATGTCGTAGTTTTCTGCTCGCGAGTTGGACGCGGCCACAATGAAATCCATGTGGAAGTTGTCGTCGTCGTCCTGAAACATGTGACAGTGAAGTGTGAGGAGACACGCCGGACACGTCCAAATGTCACAGACACTTCGAATGTAACTCAGAGACTTTCACCTTCTCAAAGTCAATGGGGAACATCTTAAACCCGCACAGGATGTCCGAGGTGGGAAGGCCGTTTCTCAGCTCCTCTAGGCGGCTGTCGTCTAGACAAATAGATAAGTGGCTGTGACCACCACATATACATAAGCAGCCCCATCCCCCCTAATAACAGATACAGGCACAGCCCCATCCCCCCTAATAACAGATACAGGCACAGCCCCATCCCCCCTAATAACAGATACAGGCACAGCCCCCCTAATAACAGATACAGGCACAGCCCCATCCCCCCTAATAACAGATACAGGCACAGCCCCATCCCCCCTAATAACAGATACAGGCACAGCCCCATCCCCCCTAATAACAGATACAGGCACAGCCCCATCCCCCCTAATAACAGATACAGGCACAGCCCCATCCCCCCTAATAACAGATACAGGCACAGCCCCATCCCCCCTAATAACAGATACAGGCACAGCCCCATCCCCCCTAATAACAGATACAGGCACAGCCCCATCCCCCCTAATAACAGATACAGGCACAGCCCCATCCCCCCTAATAACAGATACAGGCACAGCCCCATCCCCCCTAATAACAGATACAGGCACAGCCCCATCCCCCCTAATAACAGATACAGGCACAGCCCCATCCCCCCTAATAACAGATACAGGCACAGCCCCATCCCCCCTAATAACAGATACAGGCACAGCCCCATCCCCCCTAATAACAGATACAGGCACAGCCCCATCCCCCCTAATAACAGATACAGGCACAGCCCCATCCCCCCTAATAACAGATACAGGCACAGCCCCATCCCCCCTAATAACAGATACAGGCACAGCCCCATCCCCCCTAATAACAGATACAGGCACAGCCCCCTCCCCACCAAATAACTGAGATACAGGAGCAGCTCCCCTAATAACAGATACAGGAGCAGCCCCCCTAATAACTGCGATACAGGAGCAGTCCCCCTAATAACTGCGATACAGGAGCAGCCCCCCTAATAACTGCGATACAGGAGCAGCCCCCCTAAT
This sequence comes from Ascaphus truei, assembly GCF_040206685.1. Classification (NCBI taxonomy): domain Eukaryota; kingdom Metazoa; phylum Chordata; class Amphibia; order Anura; family Ascaphidae; genus Ascaphus; species Ascaphus truei. Next base: position 15,031 of record NW_027454176.1, on the reverse strand, counting down.
AACTGCGATACAGGAGCAGTCCCCCCCTAATAACAGATACAGGAGCAGCCCCCCTAATAACCGAGATACAGGAGCAGCCCCCCCCTAATAACAGATACAGGAGCAGCCCACCCTAATAACTGCGATACAGGAGCAGCCCCCCCCTAATAACTGCGATACAGGAGCAGCCCCCCCCTAATAACAGATACAGGAGCAGCCCCCCTAATAACCGAGATACAGGAGCAGCCCCCCCTAATAACTGCGATACAGGAGCAGCCCCCCTAATAACAGAGATACAGGAGCAGCCCCCCTAATAACAGATACAGGAGCAGCCCCCCCCTAACAGATACAGGAGCAGCCCCCCCCCCTAATAACAGATACAGGAGCAGCCCCCCCTAATAACAGATACAGGAGCAGCCCCCCCTCTAATAAAAGATACAGGAGCAGCCCCCTAATAACAGAAAAAGGAGCAGCCCCCCTCTAATAAAAGATACAGGAGCAGCCCCCCTAATAAAAAAGATACAGGAGCAGCCCCCCCTAATAACTGCGATACAGGAGCAGCACCGCGCCCCCTGTTCCAGGCCCCGTGTTCTTGGGGTGACCCTGTGCGTGCGTACCAAGGGAGGCGTGTGCATTCTGCATCTCTTGGTCCGACACGTGGATTTTGACCCCGGATTTGGGGGTGAACACTGGCACCTGTATGGCTCTGAGGATCTCCGCCACAGTGGCGCGGTCTCGGCAGCTGGCAATGCCGTACGACTGTGCAAACAAGTTAGCCGCCGCCATGATGTAATCCAGGTGCAGTGTCTGGAAGAAACGGGCAAAGGTCAAAAACGGCAAAAATCCCGGCACACGCTCTGTATACTGGGGGTGTAATATCTTCCCACGGTTACTGCAGCACGCTCTGTATACTGGGGGTGTAATATCTTCCCACGGTTACTGCAGCGCGCTCTGTATACTGGGGGTGTAATATCTTCCCACGGTTACTGCAGCACACGCTCTGTATACTGGGGGTGTAATATCTTCCCACGGTTACTGCAGCGCGCTCTGTATACTGGGGGTGTAATATCTTCCCACGGTTACTGCAGCACACGCTCTGTATACTGGGGGTGTAATATCTTCCCACGGTTACTGCAGCACGCTCTGTATACTGGGGGTGTAATATCTTCCCACGGTTACTGCAGCACACGCTCTGTATACTGGGGGTGTAATATCTTCCCACGGTTACTGCAGCACGCTCTGTATACTGGGGGTGTAATATCTTCCCACGGTTACTGCAGCACACGCTCTGTATACTGGGGGTGTAATATCTTCCCACGGTTACTGCAGCACACGCTCTGTATACTGGGGGTGTAATATCTTCCCACGGTTACTGCAGCACACGCTCTGTATACTGGGGGTGTAATATCTTCCCACGGTTACTGCAGCGCGCTCTGTATACTGGGGGTGTAATATCTTCCCACGGTTACTGCAGCACGCTCTGTATACTGGGGGTGTAATATCTTCCCACGGTTACTGCAGCACGCTCTGTATACTGGGGGTGTAATATCTTCCCACGGTTACTGCAGCACGCTCTGTATACTGGGGGTGTAATATCTTCCCACGGTTACTGCAGCGCGCTCTGTATACTGGGGGTGTAATATCTTCCCACGGTTACTGCAGCGCGCTCTGTATACTGGGGGTGTAATATCTTCCCACGGTTACTGCAGCACACGCTCTGTATACTGGGGGTGTAATATCTTCCCACGGTTACTGCAGCACGCTCTTTATACTGGGGGTGTAATATCTTCCCACGGTTACTGCAGCACACGCTCTGTATACTGGGGGTGTAATATCTTCCCACGGTTACTGCAGCACACGCTCTGTATACTGGGGGTGTAATATCTTCCCACGGTTACTGCAGCGCACGCTCTGTATACTGGGGGTGTAATATCTTCCCACGGTTACTGCAGCACGCTCTGTATACTGGGGGTGTAATATCTTCCCACGGTTACTGCAGCGCGCTCTGTATACTGGGGGTGTAATATCTTCCCACGGTTACTGCAGCGCACGCTCTGTATACTGGGGGTGTAATATCTTCCCACGGTTACTGCAGCGCACGCTCTGTATACTGGGGGTGTAATATCTTCCCACGGTTACTGCAGCGCGCTCTGTATACAGGGGGTGTAATATCTTCCCACGGTTACTGCAGCACGCTCTGTATACTGGGGGTGTAATATCTTCCCACGGTTACTGCAGCGCACGCTCTGTATACTGGGGGTGTAATATCTTCCCACGGTTACTGCAGCACGCTCTGTATACTGGGGGTGTAATATCTTCCCACGGTTACTGCAGCACGCTCTGTATACTGGGGGTGTAATATCTTCCCACGGTTACTGCAGCACGCTCTGTATACTGGGGGTGTAATATCTTCCCACGGTTACTGCAGCGCGCTCTGTATACTGGGGGTGTAATATCTTCCCACGGTTACTGCAGCGCACGCTCTGTATACTGGGGGTGTAATATCTTCCCACGGTTACTGCAGCGCGCTCTGTATACTGGGGGTGTAATATCTTCCCACGGTTACTGCAGCACGCTCTGTATACTGGGGGTGTAATATCTTCCCACGGTTACTGCAGCGCGCTCTGTATACTGGGGGTGTAATATCTTCCCACGGTTACTGCAGCACACGCTCTGTATACTGGGGGTGTAATATCTTCCCACGGTTACTGCAGCACACGCTCTGTATACTGGGGGTGTAATATCTTCCCACGGTTACTGCAGCACGCTCTGTATACTGGGGGTGTAATATCTTCCCACGGTTACTGCAGCACGCTCTGTATACTGGGGGTGTAATATCTTCCCACGGTTACTGCAGCGCGCTCTGTATACTGGGGGTGTAATATCTTCCCACGGTTACTGCAGCGCGCTCTGTATACTGGGGGTGTAATATCTTCCCACGGTTACTGCAGCACACGCTCTGTATACTGGGGGTGTAATATCTTCCCACGGTTACTGCAGCACGCTCTGTATACTGGGGGTGTAATATCTTCCCACGGTTACTGCAGCGCGCGCTCTGTATACTGGGGGTGTAATATCTTCCCACGGTTACTGCAGCGCGCTCTGTATACTGGGGGTGTAATATCTTCCCACGGTTACTGCAGCACACGCTCTGTATACTGGGGGTGTAATATCTTCCCACGGTTACTGCAGCGCACGCTCTGTATACTGGGGGTGTAATATCTTCCCACGGTTACTGCAGCACGCTCTGTATACTGGGGGTGTAATATCTTCCCACGGTTACTGCAGCGCGCTCTGTATACTGGTGGTGTAATATCTTCCCACGGTTACTGCAGCGCACGCTCTGTATACTGGGGGTGTAATATCTTCCCACGGTTACTGCAGCGCGCTCTGTATACTGGGGGTGTAATATCTTCCCACGGTTACTGCAGCGCACGCTCTGTATACTGGGGGTGTAATATCTTCCCACGGTTACTGCAGCACACGCTCTGTATACTGGGGGTGTAATATCTTCCCACGGTTACTGCAGCGCACGCTCTGTATACTGGGGGTGTAATATCTTCCCACGGTTACTGCAGCACGCTCTGTATACTGGGGCTGTAATATCTTCCCACGGTTACTGCAGCACACGCTCTGTATACTGGGGGTGTAATATCTTCCCACGGTTACTGCAGCACGCTCTGTATACTGGGGGTGTAATATCTTCCCACGGTTACTGCAGCACGCTCTGTATACTGGGGGTGTAATATCTTCCCACGGTTACTGCAGCACGCTCTGTATACTGGGGGTGTAATATCTTCCCACGGTTACTGCAGCACGCTCTGTATACTGGGGCTGTAATATCTTCCCACGGTTACTGCAGCACGCTCTGTATACTGGGGGTGTAATATCTTCCCACGGTTACTGCAGCGCGCTCTGTATACTGGGGGTGTAATATCTTCCCACGGTTACTGCAGCACGCTCTGTATACTGGGGGTGTAATATCTTCCCACGGTTACTGCAGCGCGCTCTGTATACTGGGGGTGTAATATCTTCCCACGGTTACTGCAGCACACGCTCTGTATACTGGGGGTGTAATATCTTCCCACGGTTACTGCAGCACACGCTCTGTATACTGGGGGTGTAATATCTTCCCACGGTTACTGCAGCACACGCTCTGTATACTGGGGGTGTAATATCTTCCCACGGTTACTGCAGCACGCTCTGTATACTGGGGGTGTAATATCTTCCCACGGTTACTGCAGCACGCTCTGTATACTGGGGGTGTAATATCTTCCCACGGTTACTGCAGCACACGCTCTGTATACTGGGGGTGTAATATCTTCCCACGGTTACTGCAGCGCATGCTCTGTATACTGGGGGTGTAATATCGTCCCACGGTTACTGCAGCACACGCTCTGTATACTGGGGGTGTAATATCTTCCCACGGTTACTGCAGCGCGCTCTGTATACTGGGGGTGTAATATCTTCCCACGGTTACTGCAGCGCGCTCTGTATACTGGGGGTGTAATATCTTCCCACGGTTACTGCAGCGCGCTCTGTATACTGGGGGTGTAATATCTTCCCACGGTTACTGCAGCACACGCTCTGTATACTGGGGGTGTAATATCTTCCCACGGTTACTGCAGCACGCTCTGTATACTGGGGGTGTAATATCTTCCCACGGTTACTGCAGCACACGCTCTGTATACTGGGGGTGTAATATCTTCCCACGGTTACTGCAGCGCGCTCTGTATACTGGGGGTGTAATATCTTCCCACGGTTACTGCAGCGCACGCTCTGTATACTGGGGGTGTAATATCGTCCCACGGTTACTGCAGCACGCTCTGTATACTGGGGGTGTAATATCTTCCCACGGTTACTGCAGCGCGCTCTGTATACTGGGGGTGTAATATCTTCCCACGGTTACTGCAGCGCGCTCTGTATACTGGGGGTGTAATATCTTCCCACGGTTACTGCAGCGCGCTCTGTATACTGGGGGTGTAATATCTTCCCACGGTTACTGCAGCACACGCTCTGTATACTGGGGGTGTAATATCTTCCCACGGTTACTGCAGCGCGCTCTGTATACTGGGGGTGTAATATCTTCCCACGGTTACTGCAGCGCGCTCTGTATACTGGGGGTGTAATATCTTCCCACGGTTACTGCAGCGCGCTCTGTATACTGGGGGTGTAATATCTTCCCACGGTTACTGCAGCGCACGCTCTGTATACTGGGGGTGTAATATCTTCCCACGGTTACTGCAGCACACGCTCTGTATACTGGGGGTGTAATATCTTCCCACGGTTACTGCAGCACACGCTCTGTATACTGGGGGTGTAATATCTTCCCACGGTTACTGCAGCGCGCTCTGTATACTGGGGGTGTAATATCTTCCCACGGTTACTGCAGCACACGCTCTGTATACTGGGGGTGTAATATCTTCCCACGGTTACTGCAGCGCGCTCTGTATACTGGGGGTGTAATATCTTCCCACGGTTACTGCAGCACACGCTCTGTATACTGGGGGTGTAATATCTTCCCACGGTTACTGCAGCGCGCTCTGTATACTGGGGGTGTAATATCTTCCCACGGTTACTGCAGCGCGCTCTGTATACTGGGGGTGTAATATCTTCCCACGGTTACTGCAGCGCGCTCTGTATACTGGGGGTGTAATATCTTCCCACGGTTACTGCAGCACGCTCTGTATACTGGGGGTGTAATATCTTCCCACGGTTACTGCAGCGCGCTCTGTATACTGGGGGTGTAATATCTTCCCACGGTTACTGCAGCGCGCTCTGTATACTGGGGGTGTAATATCTTCCCACGGTTACTGCAGCGCGCTCTGTATACTGGGGGTGTAATATCTTCCCACGGTTACTGCAGCGCACGCTCTGTATACTGGGGGTGTAATATCTTCCCACGGTTACTGCAGCGCACGCTCTGTATACTCGGGGTGTAATATCTTCCCACGGTTACTGCAGCGCACGCTCTGTATACTGGGGGTGTAATATCTTCCCACGGTTACTGCAGCGCACGCTCTGTATACTGGGGGTGTAATATCTTCCCACGGTTACTGCAGCACGCTCTGTATACTGGGGGTGTAATATCTTCCCACGGTTACTGCAGCGCGCTCTGTATACTGGGGGTGTAATATCTTCCCACGGTTACTGCAGCACGCTCTGTATACTGGGGGTGTAATATCTTCCCACGGTTACTGCAGCACACGCTCTGTATACTGGGGGTGTAATATCTTCCCAAGGTTACTGCAGCGCGCTCTGTATACTGGGGGTGTAATATCTTCCCACGGTTACTGCAGCGCGCTCTGTATACTGGGGGTGTAATATCTTCCCACGGTTACTGCAGCACACGCTCTGTATACTGGGGGTGTAATATCTTCCCACGGTTACTGCAGCACACGCTCTGTATACTGGGGGTGTAATATCTTCCCACGGTTACTGCAGCACGCTCTGTATACTGGGGGTGTAATATCTTCCCACGGTTACTGCAGCGCACGCTCTGTATACTGGGGGTGTAATATCTTCCCACGGTTACTGCAGCACACGCTCTGTATACTGGGGGTGTAATATCTTCCCACGGTTACTGCAGCACACGCTCTGTATACTGGGGGTGTAATATCTTCCCACGGTTACTGCAGCACGCTCTGTATACTGGGGGTGTAATATCTTCCCACGGTTACTGCAGCACGCTCTGTATACTGGGGGTGTAATATCTTCCCAAGGTTACTGCAGCGCGCGCTCTGTATACTGGGGGTGTAATATCTTCCCACGGTTACTGCAGCGCGGTCTGTATACTGGGGGTGTAATATCTTCCCACGGTTACTGCAGCGCGGTCTGTATACTGGGGGTGTAATATCTTCCCACGGTTACTGCAGCGCGCTCTGTATACTGGGGGTGTAATATCTTCCCACGGTTACTGCAGCGCACGCTCTGTATACTGGGGGTGTAATATCTTCCCACGGTTACTGCAGCGCACGCTCTGTATACTGGGGGTGTAATATCTTCCCACGGTTACTGCAGCACACGCTCTGTATACTGGGGGTGTAATATCTTCCCACGGTTACTGCAGCACGCTCTGTATACTGGGGGTGTAATATCTTCCCACGGTTACTGCAGCGCGCTCTGTATACTGGGGGTGTAATATCTTCCCACGGTTACTGCAGCACGCTCTGTATACTGGGGGTGTAATATCTTCCCACGGTTACTGCAGCACACGCTCTGTATACTGGGGGTGTAATATCTTCCCACGGTTACTGCAGCACGCTCTGTATACTGGGGGTGTAATATCTTCCCACGGTTACTGCAGCACGCTCTGTATACTGGGGGTGTAATATCTTCCCACGGTTACTGCAGCGCGCTCTGTATACTGGGGGTGTAATATCTTCCCACGGTTACTGCAGCGCGCTCTGTATACTGGGGGTGTAATATCTTCCCACGGTTACTGCAGCGCACGCTCTGTATACTGGGGGTGTAATATCTTCCCACGGTTACTGCAGCGCACGCTCTGTATACTGGGGGTGTAATATCTTCCCACGGTTACTGCAGCACGCTCTGTATACTGGGGGTGTAATATCTTCCCACGGTTACTGCAGCGCACGCTCTGTATACTCGGGGTGTAATATCTTCCCACGGTTACTGCAGCGCACGCTCTGTATACTGGGGGTGTAATATCTTCCCACGGTTACTGCAGCACACGCTCTGTATACTGGGGGTGTAATATCTTCCCACGGTTACTGCAGCACGCTCTGTATACTGGGGGTGTAATATCTTCCCACGGTTACTGCAGCGCACGCTCTGTATACTGGGGGTGTAATATCTTCCCACGGTTACTGCAGCGCACGCTCTGTATACTGGGGGTGTAATATCTTCCCACGGTTACTGCAGCACACGCTCTGTATACTGGGGGTGTAATATCTTCCCACGGTTACTGCAGCACACGCTCTGTATACTGGGGGTGTAATATCTTCCCACGGTTACTGCAGCACACGCTCTGTATACTGGGGGTGTAATATCTTCCCACGGTTACTGCAGCACACGCTCTGTATACTGGGGGTGTAATATCTTCCCACGGTTACTGCAGCACGCTCTGTATACTGGGGGTGTAATATCTTCCCACGGTTACTGCAGCGCGCTCTGTATACTGGGGGTGTAATATCTTCCCACGGTTACTGCAGCACACGCTCTGTATACTGGGGGTGTAATATCTTCCCACGGTTACTGCAGCGCGCTCTGTATACTGGGGGTGTAATATCTTCCCACGGTTACTGCAGCACGCTCTGTATACTGGGGGTGTAATATCTTCCCACGGTTACTGCAGCGCGCTCTGTATACTGGGGGTGTAATATCTTCCCACGGTTACTGCAGCGCGCTCTGTATACTGGGGGTGTAATATCTTCCCACGGTTACTGCAGCGCGCTCTGTATACTGGGGGTGTAATATCTTCCCACGGTTACTGCAGCACACGCTCTGTATACTGGGGGTGTAATATCTTCCCAAGGTTACTGCAGCGCGCTCTGTATACTGGGGGTGTAATATCTTCCCACGGTTACTGCAGCGCGCTCTGTATACTGGGGGTGTAATATCTTCCCACGGTTACTGCAGCGCGGTCTGTATACTGGGGGTGTAATATCTTCCCACGGTTACTGCAGCACACGCTCTGTATACTGGGGGTGTAATATCTTCCCACGGTTACTGCAGCACGCTCTGTATACTGGGGGTGTAATATCTTCCCACGGTTACTGCAGCACGCTCTGTATACTGGGGGTGTAATATCTTCCCACGGTTACTGCAGCGCACGCTCTGTATACTGGGGGTGTAATATCTTCCCACGGTTACTGCAGCGCGGTCTGTATACTGGGGGTGTAATATCTTCCCACGGTTACTGCAGCGCGGTCTGTATACTGGGGGTGTAATATCTTCCCACGGTTACTGCAGCGCGCTCTGTATACTGGGGGTGTAATATCTTCCCACGGTTACTGCAGCGCACGCTCTGTATACTGGGGGTGTAATATCTTCCCACGGTTACTGCAGCGCACGCTCTGTATACTGGGGGTGTAATATCTTCCCACGGTTACTGCAGCACACGCTCTGTATACTGGGGTGTAATATCTTCCCACGGTTACTGCAGCACGCTCTGTATACTGGGGGTGTAATATCTTCCCACGGTTACTGCAGCGCGCTCTGTATACTGGGGGTGTAATATCTTCCCACGGTTACTGCAGCACGCTCTGTATACTGGGGGTGTAATATCTTCCCACGGTTACTGCAGCGCACGCTCTGTATACTGGGGGTGTAATATCTTCCCACGGTTACTGCAGCACGCTCTGTATACTGGGGGTGTAATATCTTCCCACGGTTACTGCAGCACACGCTCTGTATACTGGGGGTGTAATATCTTCCCACGGTTACTGCAGCACACGCTCTGTATACTGGGGGTGTAATATCTTCCCACGGTTACTGCAGCACACGCTCTGTATACTGGGGGTGTAATATCTTCCCACGGTTACTGCAGCACGCTCTGTATACTGGGGGTGTAATATCTTCCCACGGTTACTGCAGCACGCTCTGTATACTGGGGGTGTAATATCTTCCCACGGTTACTGCAGCACACGCTCTGTATACTGGGGGTGTAATATCTTCCACGGTTACTGCAGCACGCTCTGTATACTGGGGGTGTAATATCTTCCCACGGTTACTGCAGCGCGCGCACGTTCTGTATACTGGGGACCAGTTGGTTGGAAAGCATGGCGTCCCAGCGCAGAACAAGCAGAGACCAAATGCAGAGCGTCACCCCGATTTCAGGAGGCCGCGGCGTGACGGAGGGCGGGAGACAGACGCACGTTCCCATCTCTTCCAGGGGGACTCGGACCTGGATTACTGAGCGCGGTGTCCGTGCGTGGAAGAGGTGATTATGGGATAAATGCAGGTTTCCTGCGTTCGTACTCACAGTGCTCGTATTAAACGTCAGAGGATGCGGACATCTCTTGGGACCCGACCAGAAGGGAGCGCCCGAAGAAGTCAGCTGGGGGAAGAAGAAACCTCAGGCACGGAGGAGCGAGCAGCGTCACCCAATTCTGTGGCAGTATTGTACCACGTCACATTCACAGAGCATTGTGCAGCGGCAGCGCCCCGAGCCCCGCAGGTCAGTGCGGGGTCAGAGCGGCAGCGCCCCGAGCGCCCGCAGGTCAGTGCGGGGTCAGAGCGGCAGCGCCCCGAGCCCCGCAGGTCAGTGCGGGGGTCAGAGCGGCAGCGCCCCCGAGCCCCCGCAGGTCAGTGCGGGGTCAGAGCGGCAGCGCCCCGAGCCCCGCAGGTCAGTGCGGGGTCAGAGCGGCAGCGCCCCGAGCCCCGCAGGTCAGTGCGGGGTCAGAGCGGCAGCGCCCCGAGCCCCGCAGGTCAGTGCGGGGTCAGAGCGGCAGCGCCCCGAGCCCCGCAGGTCAGTGCGGGGTCAGAGCGGCAGCGCCCCGAGCCCCGCAGGTCAGTGCGGGGTCAGAGCGGCAGCGCCCCGAGCCCCGCAGGTCAGTGCGGGGTCAGAGCGGCAGCGCCCCCGAGCCCGCAGGTCAGTGCGGGGTCAGAGCGGCAGCGCCCCGAGCCCCGCAGGTCAGTGCGGGGTCAGAGCGGCAGCGCCCCGAGCCCTGCAGGTCAGTGCGGGGTCAGAGCGGCAGCGCCCCGAGCCCTGCAGGTCAGTGCGGGGTCAGAGCGGCAGCGCCCCGAGCCCTGCAGGTCAGTGCGGGGTCAGAGCGGCAGCGCCCCGAGCCCTGCAGGTCAGTGCGGGGTCAGAGCGGCAGCGCCCCGGGGTCAGAGCGGCAGTGCGGGGTCAGAGCGGCAGTGCGGGTCAGAGCGCAGTGCGGGGTCAGAGCGGCAGTGCTGGGGTCAGAGCGGCAGTGCGGGGTCAGAGCGGCAGTGCGGGGTCAGAGCGGCAGGTGCGGGTTTGCAACGCAGCTAAGGGGAGTTCTGTGCATGTGGGGTGTGCAATAGATGCACACTGACCCCACGTATTAGTTTTGGGTGTGATTGGGAGGCGCACCTGCTCGGGGGGGGGGGGAGGTTGGTATTAGTTTGGGGTGTGATGCAGGGCGCGGTTGGGAGGCGCACCTGCTCGGGGGGGGGGGGGTATTAGTTTAGGGTGTGGTAACAGATAGAGGGGGCGGGTCGGGGCGCACCTGCTCGGGGGGGGGGGGGGGGTATTAGTTTGGGGTGTGATACAGGGCGGGTCGGGCGCACCTGCTTCGGGCGGGGAAGTTGTGCAGGAGCTGGCGGATGTTGTTGGCGTACTGGATGTGCCAGTGCTTGCAGGCCCAGGAAACGCAGTCTCTCCAGGATTTGGGCCGGTCAGTGACCAGACTCTTATACACGCTTCGATCACCTCCAGGGGCTGAGAGCCCGGCAGCTTCAGGGTCCTCTCCATGAACTTGGGGTCTCTGCAGGGGTACAGGTACAGGGAAGTACTGGGATAACACACACAAAGCATCCCCTATAACCTTCAGCGATTTAGGAGTTAATTTAATGTGCATTGGCATCGTAATCAAAGGTGCCATAAGTGTGTGCGCCAATGAGAGGCCCAGGGGGCGCGGCCGAGAGGCCCAGGGGGCGCGCGGCGAGAGGCCCAGGGGGCGCGGGCCGAGAGGCCCAGGGGGGGCGGCCGAGAGGCCCAGGGGGGGCGGCCGAGAGGCCCAGGGGGGGGCGGCCGAGAGGCCCAGGGGGGGCGGCCGAGAGAGGCCATGGGGGGGCGGCCGAGAGGCCATGGGGGGGCGGCCGAGAGGCCATGGGGGGGGCGGCCGAGAGGCCATGGGGGGGCGCGGCCGAGAGGCCATGGGGGGGGCGGCCGAGAGGCCCAGGGGGGGGCGGCCGAGAGGCCCAGGCGGGGGCTGGCCGAGAGGGCCCAGGGGGGGCGCGGCCGAGAGGCCCAGGGGGGGCGGCCGAGAGGCCCAGGGGGGGCGGCCGACGAGAGGCCCAGGGGGGGGCGGCCGAGAGGCCCAGGGGGGGGCGGCCGAGAGGCCCAGGGGGCGCCGCCGAGAGGCACAGGGGGCGGCCGAGAGGCCCAGGGGACCGGCCGAGAGGCCCAGGGGCCGCCGAGACGGGACATTCAGAACCATCAGCGGAGACCCGGTTCGCCCCTGTATACTGCAGGGTCCCGACGTTTAATCCCCACCCCCCAGTTCTGTCCGATACATTCGTGCAGACGCGCCGCCCCCCAAGCGTTCTCTCCGCGCCTTGTGCGCAATCTCCACTCACGTTAAATACTGGTTGACGTTGTCGCCCGGCTGCTTGAAGAGGCCCTCAAACTCATCCCGAGCCCACTGCAGAGAGAGAGCGGGGCAATGATCAGTGCAAAGCGTCCTCAGCACCCCCAAAGCCAGACCCTCCCCCCCACCTGAAACAAGTACCCCGGGGGGGGGGGGGGGGGGTGATAGCAGTGACATTACAGCTCTTCCCGAGCCTCGGATCCCGTGTCAGAACACGCGCATTGTGCAAGCGTCGCCTGTAACCCTTTCCCTGCCAGTCAGAACACGCGCATTGTGCAAGCGTCGCCTGTAACCCTTTCCCTGCCAGTCAGAACACGCGCATTGTGCAAGCGTCGCCTGTAACCCTTCCCTGCCAGTCAGAACACGCGCATTGTGCAAGCGTCGCCTGTAACCCTTTCCCTGCCAGTCAGAACACGCGCATTGTGCAAGCGTCGCCTGTAACCCTTTCCCTGCCAGTCAGAACACGCGCATTGTGCAAGCGTCGCCTGTAACCCTTTCCCTGCCAGTCAGAACACGCGCATTGTGCAAGCGTCGCCTGTAACCCTTTCCCTGCCAGTCAGAACACGCGCATTGTGCAAGCGTCGCCTGTAACCCTTTCCCTGCCAGTCAGAACACGCGCATTGTGCAAGCGTCGCCTGTAACCCTTTCCCTGCCAGTCAGAACACGCGCATATGTGCAAGCGTCCCTGTAACCCTTTCCCCTGCCAGTCAGAACACGCGCATTGTGCAAGCGTCGCCTGTAACCCTTTCCTGCCAGTCAGAACACGCGCATTGTGCAAGCGCCCCCCCTCACCTGCAGGGTCCCAGCGCCCCCCCCTCACAGTCCCAGCGCCCCCCCTCACAGTCCCAGCGCCCCCCCTCACAGTCCCAGCGCCCCCCCTTCACCTGCAGGGTCCCAGCCCTCCCCCTCACAGTCCCTCCCCCAGCCCCCAGCCTCACCTTCAGGGTCCCCAGCGCCCCCCCGAGACGGTCCCAGCGCCCCCCCTCACAGTCCCCCTCCCCCAACCTCACCTGTAGGGTCCCCAGCCCCCCCCCCCCCCCTGACGGTCCCAGCGCCCCCCTCACAGTCCCCTCCCCCAGCCCCACCTGTAGGGTCCCCAGCGGCCCCCCTCAGTCCCCTCCCCCAGCCTCACCTGCAGGGTCCCCAGCGGCCCCCCTCAGTCCCCTCCCCCAGCCTCAACCTGCAGGGTCCAGCGCCCCCCCTGACGGTCCAATCCCCCAGCCTCACCTGCAGGGTCCCCAGCGCCCCCCCCTCACAGTCCCAGCGCCCCCCCTGATGGCCCCCTCCCCCAGCCTCACCTGCAGGGTCCCCACCGCCCCCCCCTGACGGCCCCCTCCCCCAGCCTCACCTGCAGGGTCCCCAGCGCCACCCCTGACGGCCCCCTCCCCCAGCCTCACCTGCAGGGTCCCCAGCGCCCCCCTGACGGCCCCAGCGCCCCCCCTGACAGTCCCCCTCCCCAGCCTCACCTGCAGGGTCCCTCAGCGCCCCCCCTGACGGCCCAGCGCCCCCCCCCTGACGGCCCCCTCCCCCCAGCCTCACCTGCAGGGTCCCCAGCGCCCCCCCTGACGGCCCCCTCCCCCAGCCTCACCTGCAGGGTCCCCAGCGCCCCCCCCCTGACGGCCCCAGCGCCCCCCCGACGGCCCCCTCCCCCAGCCTCACCTGCAGGGTCCCCAGCGCCCCCCCGACTGTCCCAGCGCCCCCCCGACGGTCCCAGCCCTCCCCCGCACAGTCCCCTCCCCCAGCCTCACCTGCAGGGTCCCCAGCGCCCCCCCTGACGGCCCCCTCCCCAGCCTCACCTGCAGGGTCCCCAGCGCCCCCCCCTGACGGCCCCCTCCCCCAGCCTCACCTGCAGGGTCCCCAGCGCCCCCCCCTGACGGCCCCCTCCCCCAGCCTCACCTGCAGGGTGTGTTCGATGGAGTTGGGGAAGTTCTTCAGGGTGCAGATGGGGATGGACTTCTCCGGGGGGTCCTGGCTGGAGCTGTAGGACTCGGTGAGGAACGGGATCACCACCTGCACATTGCCCTTTGTCCCCAGGGTCCCGGACTCCAGCAGCGGCTTGCGGTAATACACACAGCGCCGGTCCATGTACATCCCTAGGACACAGCGCGGGGGGGAGGGGTTACAGCCCGCAGCAACATTACAGGGGTCATCTGCTGCCTTCCTGCCCCTCCTCAAACAGGCCGGGGCAATAAGGCCTTAAACTGCCCAGTGTCTCACCCAGGCTGCATACAAATACATGAGAAAGTGACGTTTAACCCTGCCAGTGACCTGGATAAACCCCCCCCCCCCCCGAGGGGGGAGGACTGAGGACCCCGTCCCCCCCTCACAGCCAGCGCCCCCAGAGGACCCCTTCCCCCCCCCTCACAGCCAGCGCCCCCAGAGGACCCCGTCCCCCCCTCACAGCCAGCGCCCCCAGAGGACCCCGTCCCCCCCCTCACAGCCAGCGCCCCCACTCACTGGCATCCACATTGTCCAGAGCGTTGGTAACGCCGTCCAGCACCTCGAAGAAGTCGTCATCGTACACCTTCTCCGTCTCTGTCCCCACGCGGTTCTGGTGACCCGTCACGCGCACCGCCAGGGTTCATCTGCCTCACCCGCCGCCGCCGCCCGTCTCAGATTTCATTTTCTGACAGAGGACGGTCACTGGTCACAAATCACGCTGTGACCCCCAACACCCCCAGGGAAAGGGGCAGACACGCCCCCAGGGAAAGGGGCACACGCCCCCCCCAAACACCCCCAGGGAAAGGGGCACACGCCCCCCCCAAACACCCCCAGGGAAAGGGGCACACGCCCCCCCCAAACACCCCCCA
>NW_027454175.1:74915-97069 GCF_040206685.1 Ascaphus truei | reverse complement strand
TCATTACCGTTACTAAACTGCCGCCCATTACCTTCATTCTCCCTCCGCAACGAACCGCTCATATTACAGCGGCCCTTACACCGCACCCTCTCTGCCCACCTCATATATGCCCGCCGCCGCGCACATTACACCGCCCGCACGCGTCCATTAACTCGCGCGCACATTACACCGGCCGCCCGTAGCCCTACTACTTCAATGTCTGTGCAAATACCCGTATAAACCGCCACCCACACCGCACTCTTTCAACTCTGGTACTATTCAAATGTATTTCTCTTTCTACAATGCCGTGCACCTACGCAGTCTCAATTCTATTTATAAAATGCCCGACACACTTAACATTCTACATCATTCACACATCAACTACATACATTTACCAAACATTTGCCTTTTCAACTACTAAATACAAACATTTGCCTCTACAAACACATGGACGCCGCTCACCGCCCACCCGTACCTACTGTTTATGAACTTCTATTTCTTCTCAAACTACTCACTTACAATTACAATTAATTTATATCACTAAAATGGCGTACGTTTACTTTTTTATCAATACTATTCCCGCCCCTACCTTCGCCTAGCCACTCTTTTTCAATTTTTTAAAATGCCCGACAAAGTCTGTTACTATTCAAATGTATATACGCAGTGTCAATTCAATTTATACAATGGCCGACACACCACATTTTTTTTCCTATTATCCATTTATACTATATTTACATTTATTTTCTTTGTTTCATAGCCGCTATAATACATTTTATTTACATTACCCCCGCTTTGCTAATTAATTTTTTTTATCCATTCTTATAATTTATTCCTTTCTTTCTTTTTTTCCATAGCCGCTATATCATACTTTCATTTTGACTCAACTTTGCTTAATTCACACATCAACACACATATTACATTAATACATTCAACATCATTCACACATCAACTACATACATTTAAATCTTCCAATGCCCTCCGCACGCCAATCTCTGGATGCGCTCCGCACACATCACTTTCACCAACAACTCCTTTGAAAGTTTTTTTTTTTTTTTTTTTTCTGGCAAGATTTTAAACTTTATTAACAAACATTTCTACAAACATTTTACATGTACCAATGCCCTCCGAACGCCAATCTCTGGATGCGCTCCGCCTTTCTACAATGGCGGGAACCTACGCAGTGTCAATTTAATTTATAAAATGGCCCACACACTAAATTTTTTTTTCCTATTATCCATTTATACAATCTTTTCATTTATTTTATTTCTTTCATAGCCGCTATAATACTTTTTATTTACATTACCCCCGCTTTGCTAATTTATTTTTTTTATCCATTCTTATAATTTATTCCTTTCTTTATTTTTTTCCATAGCCGCTATATCATACTTTCATTTATAATCAACTTTCCTTCATTCACACATCACCACACATATTACATTAATACATTCAACATCATTCACACATCAACTACATACATTTTAATCTTCCAATGCCCTCCGCACGCCAATCTCTGGATGCGCTCCGCACACATCACTTTCACCAACAACTCATTTAAAAATTATCATTTTTTTACATTTTTTTTTCTTCTGACAACATTTGTAACTTTATTAACAAACATTTCTACAAACATTTTACATCTACCAATGCCCTCCGAACGCCAATCTCTGGATGCGCTCCGCACACATCACTTTCTGCACTAATTAATTTTAACCTTTTGTTTTAAACTATTTTTTTTCTTTGTGGCAAAATGTTTTACTTTATTAAATACACATTTTAACAACTTTTAATAAAAATACATCATACTTACTGTTCATTACTGCTATTTCCCAACAGCCACACACCATTCCTCTTTCCACACACCCACCCTTCCTCTTCCCTCACCCCCCCACCCTTACTCTTCCCACACCCCCCCACCCTTACTCTACCTACAACCCCCCACCCACCCACCCTCTTCCTACAACCCCCCACCCACCCACCCTCTTCCTACAACCCCCCACCCTCTTCCTACAACCCCCCACCCACCCACCCTCTTCCTACAACCCCCCACCCACCCACCCTCTTCCTACAACCCCCCACCCACCCACCCTCTTCCTACAACCCCCCCACCCACCCACCCTCTTCCTACAACCCCCCACCCACCCACCCTCTTCCTACAACCCCCCACCCACCCACCCTCTTCCTACAACCCCCCACCCACCCACCCTCTTCCTACAACCCCCCCACCCTCTTCCTACAACCCCCCACCCACCCACCCTCTTCCTACAACCCCCCACCCACCCACCCTCTTCCTACAACCCCCCACCCACCCACCCACCCTCTTCCTACAACCCCCCACCCACCCACCCACCCTCTTCCTACAACCCCCCACCCACCCACCCACCCTCTTCCTACAACCCCCCACCCACCCACCCACCCTCTTCCTACAACCCCCCACCCACCCACCCACCCTCTCCTACAACCCCCCACCCCCCCCCACCCACCCTCTTCCTACAACCCCCCACCCACCCACCCTCTTCCTACAACCCCCCACCCTCTTCCTACAACCCCCCACCCACCCACCCACCCACCCTCTTCCTACAACCCCCCACCCACCCACCCACCCTTACTCTTCCCACACTCCCACCCACCCACCCTTACTCTTCCCACACTCCCACCCACCCACCCTTACTCTTCCCACACTCCCACCCACCCACCCTTACTCTTCCCACACTCCCACCCCACCCACCCTTACTCTTCCCACACTACCACCCACCCACCCTTACTCTTCCCACACTACCACCCACCCACCCTTACTCTTCCCACACACCCACCCACCCACCCTTACTCTTCTCACACACCCACCTACCCACCCTTACTCTTCCCACACACCCACCCACCCACCCTTACTCTTCCCACACACCCACCCTTACTCTTCCCACACACCCACCCACCCACCCTTACTCTTCCCACACACCCACCCACCCTTACTCTCCCACACACCCACCCACCCACCCTTACTCTTCACACACACCCACCCACCCTTACTCTTCACACACACCCACCCACCCTTACTCTTCCCACACACCCACCCACCCACCCTTACTCTTCCCACACACCCACCCACCCACCCTTACTCTTCACACACACCCACCCACCCTTACTCTTCCCACACACCCACCCACCCACCCTTACTCTTCCCACACACCCACACACCCTTACTCTTCACACACACCCACCCTTACTCTACCCACACTCCCACCCACCCACCCTTACTCTTCCCACACTCCCACCCACCCACCCTTACTCTTCCCACCCACCCACCCTTACTCTTCCCACACTCCCACCCACCCACCCTTACTCTTCACACACACCCACCCACCCACCCTTACTCTTCACACACACCCACCCACCCACCCTTACTCTTCACACACACCCAACCACCCTTACTCTTCCCACACACCCACCCACCCACCCTTACTCTTCACACACACCCACCCTTACTCTTCCCACCCACCCACCCTTACTCTTCCCACACTCCCACCCACCCACCCTTACTCTTCCCACACTCCCACCCACCCACCCTTACTCTTCCCACACTCCCACCCACCCACCCTTACTCTTCCCACACTCCCACCCACCCACCCTTACTCTTCCCACACTCCCACCCACCCACCCTTACTCTTCCCACACTCCCACCCACCCACCCTTACTCTTCCCACACTCCCACCCACCCACCCTTACTCTTCCCACACTCCCACCCACCCACCCTTACTCTTCCCACACTCCCACCCACCCACCCTTACTCTTCCCACCCACCCACCCTTACTCTTCCCACCCACCCACCCTTACTCTTCCCACACTCCCACCCACCCACCCTTACTCTTCCCACACTCCCACCCACCCACCCTTACTCTTCCCACACACCCACCCACCCTTACTCTTCCCACACTCCCACCCACCCACCCTTACTCTTCCCACACTCCCACCCACCCACCCTTACTCTTCCCACACTCCCACCCACCCACCCTTACTCTTCCCACACTCCCACCCACCCACCCTTACTCTTCCCACACTCCCACCCACCCACCCTTACTCTTCCCACACTACCACCCACCCACCCTTACTCTTCCCACACTACCACCCACCCACCCTTACTCTTCCCACACAACCACCCACCCACCCTTACTCTACCCACACACCCACCCACCCACCCTTACTCTACCCACACACCCACCCACCCACCCTTACTCTACCCACACACACACACCCACCCACCCTTACTCTTCCCACACATGCACCCACCCACCCTTACTCTTCCCACACACCCACCCACCCACCCTTACTCTTCCCACACACACACACCCACCCACCCTTACTCTTCCCACACACCCACCCACCCACACTCTTCCCACACACCCACACTCTTCCCACACACCCACCCACCCACCCACACTCTTCCCACACACCCACCCACCCACCCACACTCTTCCCACACACCCACCCACCCACCCACACTCTTCCCACACACCCACCCACCCACACTCTTCCCACACTAACCCACCCACCCACCCTTACTCTTCCCACACTAACCCACCCACCCACCCTTACTCTTCCCACACAAACTCTTCCCACACACCCACCCACCCTTACTCTTCCCACACACCCACCCACCCACCCTTACTCTTCCCACACACCCACCCACCCACCCTTACTCTTCCCACACACCCACCCACCCACCCTTACTCTTCCCACACACCCACCCTTACTCTTCCCACACACCCACACACCCACCCTTACTCTTCCCACACCCTTACTCTTCCCACACACACACACACCCACCCTTACTCTTCCCACACCCTTACTCTTCACACACACACACACACCCACCCTTACTCTTCCCACACCCTTACTCTTCCCACACACACACACACCCACCCTTACTCTTCCCACACCCCCACACACCCACCCTTACTCTTCCCACCCACCCACCCTCTTCCCAACCACCCTTACTCTTCACACCCACCCACCCTTCCTCTTCCCACACCAACACCCACCCACCCTTCCTCTTCCCACACCCCCCCACCCTTCCTCTATTACAATAAACATTTACTATTATCATTCTTACACACATCCACTTACATTTACTACAACAATACTTTTACATTTACACACACATATGACGGATGTTCATCCAGGGATTGTTCCGATTGCCAATTGTTGGAGTCAGGAAGGAATTATTTTTTCACCTTAATACGGTTTTTTTTTTTGCCTTCCTCTGGATGACAATGTATGTTCACACATACAATTACTTTTCTCTTATCAACTTGCATTTAATAACAACAATAATTTATTACTATACCAATTATTATCACATGGACTCTTACATATGTTTATTAAAAATTTATATACCACTTTTTATTCTTCATCAACGACAATAAAAGCTTTTTAAAATTTTTATATATTACTCTTTGTTTTCATTGTATTTCATTCATATACTTTTTATTACAAACAACATTCTTTTTTATTTTATCCATTCACATTCCGGGCAACGCCGGGTCTATCAGCTAGTATTTATTAAATACATAACCCACCTCCTGTGCCCCCCCATAAATACATAATTATTATTTTACATACAGGGTTAATACCCCAGGCCCACGGGAGTCCCCGGTGGGCCTGACGGGTCACCTCACAGACCTACAGTAGCCCAGCACCATGTTTCAAACATGGGTAGTGTGTGAAGGTATTTAGGCCTCCCGAGTGGTGGGTGAGGGTGGGTTAACCCCTTAATGACTGTAGCGGTTAATAACCGCTATGGTGATTAAGGGGTTAGGGGTAATGAAGCAGTATTCATGTATTTTTAATAATAGGGTTTATTTCAATGCTACACATGTAGCTGTTTACTCTGCAGTCTTATTACTGTGCTCCTACTGTGGGGCATGTTGTTGTTTGCTGCCAGCAGGCAGGCCTCTGTTTATTTTGGAGGGGACTTCATGCTACCCCTCTTTAATTTAATGGATTCCTGTAATTCTACTGGTCATTTGTGTGTGATGATATTTTCTAGTACCGGTCACATCTACAGACACCATTCACATGACACTTCAGGCACCATACAGCATTAAACTGCACCAGGGACACATTTACAGGCCACTCAGACTCGGTTGCTAATATGTTTTTTAATTGTATTTTATTATGTATGTCTCTCATCACCGTTACAAATACATTTTGCAATGTTTGTGCTGACAACCATGAGTGCCCCTTTATATGGAGTTTCTGTAACCCCTGTCTTTTAGGCGTTGAATTTCTTTTTTGTTGCATATGCAATCCCTTGTCCTGGCTGCACTGCCTGTGTATAAGTTTTGGCTGTTCAGCTGTTACTCATTGGTAGCAGTGCTTTCCCTACCCATCTTCTTTAGTTAATCGTTAGCTTATGTTTGCATGAGTAACCCTCTACATAACTATTCTCCATTTCATTACTTTTTCAATTTGTATAAAATGTAATTTTGAAAAGAATAATATTTTGACTGGGTTTTTACACGTTAAAACAGAAATATTAAGCTTGTTGTTTATGGCTGTCAAAAAATAATTTGTCACCTGCCTTCTCAGCTGAAAAAGGAGTTTTAATCGATAGAGACAATTTTAAAGAAAAATAGGATAAAAGCTGTATTACAAAACAAGATGAAAGCAGTATTTACTACCTTAAATTGGTTAATTGCCCTATATACAGTAAAGTATCACATGCATATGAATTCCGTCCTTAAAATGTAAAAAACAAACTTTCATTACATGTAGTTTTTAATGCACATGTACAAAATAAGAGCAATGCAAAATGAAAGAGATATACTGTAATGAGATAACTGTATTACTGTGTTGAAGTCTAGAAGCAGCAATATAAGATATCATAATAATCATTATTTTGACATAGAGAACGTACATCGAATGTAACAACCTTCATCTAACATACCTTCCTTTTCCTAATTAGCTGCTCAAGTAGACAATATTAACACAAAGGGGCAACATTTGCTAAAGGTAATTAAATCAGTGATTATAGTTTGCATTTAAAAAGATGGAGTCACGTAATATTATTGCTGATTTAATTCACTCAGAATTATATAACCACAAAAAGTGCGCGAGAGATTAGAACTGGAGACGGACAAACCTGTAAAATTACAAATTGCAGATTTTCCGTTGGATTTTGGGTACAATCCAATCTGCGCATGGAAATACCAGGCGAATTGGTCTCTCGTTTCTGCACGTGGATTTCTTGAATTCGCCATCAGATTCCATCTGCATGGTTATTTTGGAATCTGCAGACAGATGTTCTTCAGACTCGAAAAATCTGAAAGTAAGCAAATTAATTTTGCCATTCCCACTTCCTGACTATTGTTTATCTAAAGCATGTGATTATAAGGGAAGGGAGAGGGTGTGTAGACAGTGGCAGTAGGCAGTAGGCAGGGAGAGATTAGAGAGAGAGATTTTCTATTGTTTTTATTTTTATTTTACGTGGTGGCAGCCAGGACAGGCTCTGCTTGTGTCCCTCATATGAGAGGGAGGAGCCATTTCTAATGGTAAGTTAGCAGTAAGAAAACACACAGATACCCAGCAAGCTCTAAAGAACCCCCAAAACTACCACATTATATATATATATCAATTGGAGTGCTAGTGGGCGTGGCTAAATGTATACAACAAAAAACAAAGAAGCCCAAAGCTATATCCAATATGACAAAAATACACAGTGAAATGCCTATATATCTCTTGAAAAAGGGCCATTTGGTTAAACCCTTTGGCCAATCCGTTATAAGCTTGCTAGCCATATCAAGACATGACCATTAGCAGGTCCTAACACTAACTGATTAAAATTCGTATTTACCTCTATAATTAGAGGAAGAATGATTGCATTGGATCTGTCACAACCAGCTGCATGCAAGACCTGCTCACTTGGAAAGTGGGGAGGGGCGAGCTTAAACCCTGGGATGGAGGGGCCACTGACCTCCAAAATAGCTGAGTCAGCTGGACAAAGTTAATAAACACACAGATACCCAGCTAGCTCTAAGGAACTCCCAAAATTACCACATAATAAATATATATATATATTTATATATATATATAAAGAGAGAGAGAGAGAGAGAGAGAGAGAGAAACAAAACACAAAGAAGCGCAAGCTCCATAGCACGCAACTGTATAAAAAATGGGAATATTTATTAAAAAATAAAGTGTCCCTCGGAAATACACTTACAGGATGCTAAAATAACACAAACATTGGAGAGAAATCTATAAGGGGCGTCATCTACAGGAGTGGAGGGGTCCGACAGTTATACTGTCCACCTGTGTTCAAATTGACTGCATACAGCTCCTGCCACGAGTACTGCAGCGTTTCAGCGTCTCCAAGTGCTCAATACACTTTCGTGTATAAGTCACTGTTGGAAGTGAAGCCAGTTTAGCTGAACAAGGTATCAGGGAACTCAGGACCTCCTCCAACACATCCGTCAAAGATGACGTAACCACGTCTCTACGCGTTTCGTCACGTTGCGTGACTTCCTCAGGAGTTGATTGGTTAGTGCAGAGTAGCCAGTTAAATAGGGCAAAGTCCAAGTAAACAAAGCTACAGTGCTCAAAAGGCTGGAATCAGCAAATTGCTGATTCAACACACAATCAAACCGGCTGATGGTGATTACATATAATGTTGGTGTTAGTAAAATATAACTTAATATATAATATAATAAAGTGCATAGTGTGCTATAAATTGCTAACAAACTTAAACCAATATAAATACATAAATAAATACACTAACAATATGTATATATAGATAAATAACCACTAACAATAATAAACTGCATATAATAAAATATTAGTGCCTATTAATTAATGCCATACTAACCTAAACTACTCTATTAAATGAGAAGTTAAATTAAAAATTGAACTTGACTATTAATTATTAATATTAATTGTGATAATAATATGTTTAAGGAATGTACAATCAATTAAAAAATGTATTAAAATGTGTAGACCTATATAGGGAAAGTGTACAATAATAGAAATGGAATGAACCATTTGGATTAACAGACTGAGTGGGCTGTGAACAATTAAGTACTGGAAAGGAAGAACAGCAAACCCCAGGGGCATGGGGATGCTACATGGACCCACAAATAGTGGCTCTCAATAAAACAGTATATGGGTATCCCTCCTATATTAGTGAAGCCATAACCAAAGCAGGGAGGACACAAACAGCAAAAGAAGAACAGATTTAGACCAATGTACTCGTATCTATACACTCAATTAGACCTTTAGGTGAGAGCGTGTCAAGGGAATAAATCCAGAAGGATTCCCTGACACATAGTGCTTTAAATATATCACCTCCTAGCTTGGTGTTAGGTATAGTCTCAATACCCATGATTTTAAGTTCACTGGGATTTTTCAAATGAACCTGAGAAAAATGCCTAGGCCCTGTGTGCCAGAAGCCCCTTGATAATAGCTCGCCTGTGTTCAAGGAATCTGACACACAGTGCTCTTTTTGTACGACCTACATACTGAATGCTGCATGAACAAGAAAGAAGGTACACAACATATGTAGATAAACAGTTGACAGAACTCTTAAGTTGATGCACCGAGTTGTTACTGTGTGAAATGAATGTATCAGACATTAGGAGATGTTTGCATGTAATGCATCTTGATCTATCACATTTCCTATTCCCATTAACTGGCTGATAGCTACCCAAAATCTGAACAGTATTGCTGAGTTTGCTTGGTGCAAATACATTTTTAATACTCATAGCTTTACGAAAGCTGATGGGTGCTGTAGGGGAAAGTTGATCTTTAAGGTGGGGATCTGAGAACAAAACCTTCCAATGTCTGTTGAATAACCAGTAAATTTTGTAATAAATTTCACGCCCTCCTCAAAAGAGTTCCTATTTTGAGACTGGAGTGTCTGCACTACATTCTTAGTTTTGTATCTCATAAGCAGATCTTGACGTTTAATAGCTCTAACTTTATTGAAAGACTCCTGTATGATGTTATGATTATAACCTTTTTGTCTAAAGTTGTCAATTAGACGACACGACTGCATCTCAAAGGTGTGGTCCGATGAGCAGTTTCTCCTGAACCTATTAAATTATCTCAGGGGGATATTTTGTAGCCATTTTGGGTGATGACTGCTTGTCGCGTGAAGATGGCTGTTAACCGCCACATCCTTGAAATGCACTTGTGTATTGATGTTACATTCATCATCAATTGACAACTCCAAATCCAGGAAAACCGTAAATAAAGGGCTAATCTGATGGGTGAATCTGAGGCCAAAATTATTATTGTTAAATTCATCAAGAAGTTGCTCGAGAGTAACCTCATCCCCATCCCAGATCAATGTTTTCTGTAGCTGTTATTTGGACCAGACAAGCAGAGGGACTTTTGGAGACTGATCTCTGGTGTTTCCCTCCATTCTGCAGTGAGAGGACCTCCCATACACCTCTGGTGTCCCAGATCATATATCTAAGCTAAGTATAGTGTAGCATTGGTTCTCTCATGTTGGGTCTTTGATAGTGAGGGGGGGGGAGGGTTACAGCTAATACTCTGGTAATGTGGATTTTCCCTTTGCCTTTAACTAGTACACATACAGTTTGAGTATTTTTTATTTTTCATCTGGGCTGTTCACTGTGTTTTTTCTGGGGTTCTTTATCAATTTGCTGGTTTAGGGATCAACAAGGCAAGCTTTTTTGCAGTTTTTAGATTTTGACCGTCCAGTCATTGGTTACCCTGGGAACTTCTGTACCCAGAGTGACCTGTATTAGAAGTTATATCTCCTGCATTATTTGCCATCTCTGTTTTTGTGTCCCTGTACTGCTGTTTATATTTTTGGGTCCATATTCTTATTGTCGATAGGAGACATTTGTTTGGTCTCTTTTCATGTTTGTCATTTTGGTTTTCTATGTTGTGTTTGATGTAGACTCATAATAAATTTGTATATTGGTTATTACATTTGTCTGCATCTGATTGCATTAATTATTAGATATGTCTGAGTGCTTCTAACTGGGGTTCTTGTGTCTTTTTGTGTGTTATATTATTCCTGCCCCTTAGCACCGCCAGTCCCATTCATTTGGGATACTTTCTGGCTTGTGACATTATCATATTTGACGGTTGTTGTTAGCGGTATTCGTTGTGTGTTTATACTGCACCGACACACTTTATTCGAGCAAATACCCAGTATGTACCTGGCAGATACCTGGAATGCGCCGCTCCTCACCTCTGACAAGCCCCGTTGCGTTTGCCTTCCCAGCCTGGGTTCATGCCTGGCTGACGGGCGGCTGATCTATTAAATGATAATGATTAGGATTTAATAGGCTGCAATGCTTCGCGTGTCTACCAGATGGCATAAATTCATGAATTGTAATGCAGTATATATATATATACTGTGCAGTATTGCAGCCAGCGGGAATAAAATGCTTCAATCCCTGCCTGGAAAATACCTCAATGCACTCGGGCAGAAAACAGTCACAAACCTCAATACACCCGGGTATACCCGAATTCGTGGGACTAGCCGAGCTCGAATAAAGTGTGTCGCCAGTGTATATATATATATATATATGTAGCCCTTTTTCTGAACACCTTCCTAAGGGACTACTAGTGCTGTACTTAACCTGCGGCTCCAGGAGATATGAGCCTCCGCTAGCTGGGAGCCTGGGGTAAGGATTCTAGCGCAGCGCCTCCACTTGCCCAGGATCCCCGTTACGTAAGATCGCACTGGGCAAGAAACACACCAACAATGCGTGCAACCAAGTTTACTGTGCGCAATCATGAACTTATACTCTATATGAACCGTGGCAATAACCCAATATGCATACACTTATCTTATAACACTATACTTATGCTCTATACTTTGGAGTCCTTGTACTACGCGGCTCGGCCGCATTCCTAGTGAAAATGTCCTGTACAACTGTGGCCCTGCCACGCTCTATAAAGTGTTGTCCTTGCAAGAGGTTAGCTAATATACGCAGTCCGCCAGCCACTTGCTAGTGTCCTACTAAAGTTATTCCTAAGGCGGGATCAGCGCCTGATGACCGGTGTTGGTGCACGTTAATTACAATAGTACCTCCCGGTCACGGCGGTGACCGGCGCCTCTTCGCAAAGGGTCCCTGCTCCCGCTTGGATCCTCCGGACGTCGAGGTGTCCAGCCGTCTGATCCCAGATGACCGTGACTGTCCACAACTCTGTGCGCTGTCCCTATCTAAGGTGACAATACTCTCCACTATCGGGCGTCCCTACAGTACCGCAGCCTACGGTGACTCAGGGGAAATCTCCTATGGGCCTGGGGGGTAATAGTTGGCCTATGCAGGCGGGTCACGGACCCCTGCACTCACACTCCCTCCTCCTCTCGCTCGATCCCGAGCTCTTCTGCCTAGCGTGGTCGATGCCCCCACGCTTCCTGTTCCTGTCCCCGCAATCCCCACCCTCTCATTGGCTCCTAGCATCAGGTGATTGCGCCAGAGCTCGTGGGAGTTGCCGTCCAATATCAGAGCCTTTCCTTATTGGCCCCGCGTTCGCGCGCTCCCCTGACGCAGGCGCGACCTTACGACCTTGTCAGTGTCCTAGAGATATTGCGCAACAACACGGCGGCACCCTGTATACCGTGCCGTTGCGGAACCTGCCTTACACACGCAACGGGTTTTAGCACACCCTTACATATATATATATATTTATAATCAAAAAATAAATAGATGATACAGTTCTGTGGCTAACGAAATGCTTTTATTTGTGCGAGCTTTCGAGATACACTGATCTCTTCTTCCGGCGATGTTACAATGAATGAAGCAAGGATTGCTTAAAAACAGTGTCTCTTGGAATGTTATCTGTGCTGGTCCTTCCCCCGGTGTGGATGAGATTTATGGCTGGAGGTGTCAAATACAGACACACAACGAATATATATATATATATATATATATATATATATATATATATATATATATATATATATATATATATATATATATATGAAAAAGAAGAAAAAAACAGGCGCACACCTAGTGCA
This sequence comes from Ascaphus truei, assembly GCF_040206685.1. Classification (NCBI taxonomy): domain Eukaryota; kingdom Metazoa; phylum Chordata; class Amphibia; order Anura; family Ascaphidae; genus Ascaphus; species Ascaphus truei. The sequence continues at coordinate 84,099 of NW_027454175.1, read as the reverse complement.
TTAACGTAATAAAATATAATTTAAGGAACATAAAATCAAACAAATGCCCACTCACAAGAGTACTGTAATATAAAGCATTTATGAGATTGGCTCTCATGTGCCAGCAACGCGGTACTCTCGGTCCGACTTGAGGCAGCAGCGTCCTCCCGTGACCCTCCTTCCTGTGAGCGGATAGCCAGATATAGAGTCCCTCCTATTAGGTGTTCAGTGAAAGGAGTCAATCCGGGAACCAGCAGCTAGAGAGTCTCTGTGCCGGTAACAGAATCGCGGGAGACACAGGAACCAGCGTCTCACATGAAGGATAGATCATGTCAAATTAACCTTAATTGCTTCTTTGAGGAGGTACTGTAAGTTGGAATTTAGACCAGGGTAATGCAGTTGATGTGGTTTACTTAGATTTTGCAAAGGCTTTTGATACGGTTCCACACAAGAGGTTGGTGTCCAAAATAAAGCAAATTGGACTCAGTAAAAATATATGCACCTGGATTGAAAACTAGTTGAAGGGTAGACAACAGAGGGTTGTCAAAAATTGAACTTTTTCAGGTTGGACTAAGGTCATGAGTGGAGTACCTCAGGGATCGGTACTGGGACAATGTAAAGATTGTAGATTTGTTGGACCGGTGTCCAGACAAGAAGAGTACCAAACAACTCACCGGGTAGTATAAAAATAAACCATTTTTATTGGGTTACATGTTAAAAAAACAAAAATATACTAGGGACAAAACAGGGACAAAATTCTCCTCCTACGCGTTTCATGCTACACAGCGCTTTCACAAGGAGTCTGCAGGAGTGGATACAAAGGTAAATAATATAGCCCCTCCTGCGTAAGTGATGACATCTGGCGATAATGAGACATAATAAACATATGACAGTAATCTTCCCCATTTAGGTGGGTATTCTGCTGGAGGCAGTGTGTCAGAGCACAGCCATGAATGATCAGGAAAGCAGCTTGTGGTTAAAAGATATTCTTTATTCGGACATCATGGTGCAGTCAGGAAAATGGAGGGAGCTCTTACGCGTTTCACGCCTCGTTGGCGCTTCGTCAGAGACGAAGCGCCAACGAGGCGTGAAACGCGTAAGAGCTCCCTCCATTTTCCTGACTGCACCATGATGTCCGAATAAAGAATATCTTTTAACCACAAGCTGCTTTCCTGATCATTCATGGCTGTGCTCTGACACACTGCCTCCAGCAGAATACCCACCTATCTACCACTTTTCCGGATGCACGCCACCAACAAGAAGAAACCAGGCTTTTTTCATGTGAGTTTATCCTTTATTCTATTTTGGAGGTATACACTAGGGTGGTTCAAGCGTGTGTGACATTGTCCTCATTAGGAGTGATGTGATGGAGCTTAACACTCTTCATTCACAACACCTCTAGGACTTCAATATATATGTCCTTTACACAGCGCTCACCTATATACCCAATACTCACCTGTACATTATTAGCCTGCATCAAGACATCTTCTATCAAGAATATCTGTATTGACATTGTTATTTTCATTATCCATAGTCATTTAGAGCACTATTGATGAACTCTGTTCTTCTACTGATCTTCCCCATTTAAGAGTCCTCCCATTGCCGAGTATATAAGTATATATATTATCTAGAATGTACCTATGGTTACTTTTAAACCACGACAATCAAACATGAAAGACTATGTTAAAGTGGTTTGCTGTAATCAGAGGTCATACTACAGTTTAGTACCATAATACTGGCTGTATTAAAGATATCTAAAAGAGAAGCTGGTGTTGCTCATAAGACAATCAAATCAAAGATACTGATTTAGAGACATCCAGTTGAGTAGATGAACCATATGTACCTCATTGTGAGTTACCTCATATAATAGAACAATTCTCATCAACCATAGGCCAAATAGATATATATAAATTCGAAATGAGAGCACTCATAATCCTAAAACTTGTTGTGATACAAAGTTACATTAGTAATAGACTTCAAACGGAGATCGTCCATGAAGGCACTTGACCATTCATATAAAGGCAAGATATTAGCCACTCTAAATTAGCAGCCTGTTCTCAATGAAAGAAAATATGAATCTATATCTCCAAAAATATAATTAAATGACAATGAAATTGCCATTCACCAATTGGTTTGTTCAAGTACAAATTCTGTATAGACATATCAATAAATGACATGCCCTGAGATATAATAATGTATTGAATATGTGTAATATCCACATCGAAATTGAAAAATAATAATGGACTTCGATGTAAACATATGTACACTCATATCATAGAATCAAATTGAATAATATCAATTAGTAGGTTGGAAATATAGTTGCAACAATATTATAATATTAAGCAAAGATCATGAAGTAGTAATACAATAAATGTAGTGCATTGAACATAGAAAATCATAGTAATAATAGATTTTACTGACCAGTAGATATAATGAATTAAAACTGGCTAATATATAGACATTTTGAGGAAGTATTTCAGATCCCATTCCGAATTTAACCCTTTTGGAATCAGGGTATCCACAGAAAAGATCCAAAAAGCCTCCCTCTCATAGAGGGCATTAATCCTATCACCTCTTCTGATATGAATTTTAATATGTTCTAATGCAGTACATTTAAATTGAGTTAGGGAACCTTGCTGGCATTCACTGAAATGTTTAGCGACTGGATGGACTACAGTAGGTCTCTTTTTAAAATCAATCTCATATGCTCTAAAATGCGGATCTTAAACATTCTTGTTGTTAATCCAATATATTGTTTTTACACCCACAACTGAGCATATATATGACAAATACTGTGTCAATTTATAAATGATACAATATTATATGATTTGTTTCCTTCCTTATTATCAAATGTGTTAGTCTTAGACACATATTTGTATACCTTGCAATGTCCAAAGGGAAAACATCCTACTAATTTTGGAAAAAATTCTCTTTTTATAGTCTGCTTAGTATTTTTTTTTTTTTTTTTTTTTTTTCCAAAGGTTTTTATTAGGCAAATACTTATTTCACAATATACATGTTATATATGTTAATACAGCCTAATACAAATTTTCTCAATTTTTTGGTTAAAGAAACCAGAAAGAGAGAGGAAAGCTCATCGCCCCCCTGACCCTCCTGGGGTAGAGAGGGGAGCGCGAGAATGGAAACAGAGAGTCAGAATATGGAAAGGGAGAGGGGGGAAGGTGGGGAGGGGGGGGGGAAAGGGGGGAGGGGGGAATACCTGTTGCTTATCACGTCCTCAGAGTATTTCTATTGGAGTTTCTAGACTCGTTCTTTTTACTTTGTGTTTTTGAGTTAGGGGCGTGGGGGTGCCATATGGGTTAACCACGGGTCCCATGTTTTATTAAAGGAGTCCGTGGATCTTTTTAAGAAAGCCGATAATTTCTCCATGTTCATTACCTCTTGTATCCTATTTTTTATCGTTTGTCTTGAGGGGGGAGACACTTTCTTCCAGGCGGCTGCCACTGCACATCTAGCCGCTGTTAAGATGAAGGAGATTAATTTACCTGTTGGTCGGTCCACATTTTCTAAGGGCCTGGCCAACAGGTAGGTCAGCGGGTCAACAGGGATTTTGAGGCCGGTGACCTCTTCTATTAATTTTTGAGTGGTTCCCCAGTATTTTTGAATTTCCGGACATGTCCACCAAATGTGTGCCATGTCCCCCTTTTGACCGCAACCTCTCCAGCATAGATCGGACGCCTGGGGGTAGATTTGGTTTATTCTAACTGGGGTAAGATACCAGCGGAACAGTATTTTATATATATTTTCTTTGATTGTGGTACATATGGAGGTTCCTGAGGCATTCTCCCAAATTCTTTCCCAGTCCTCTCGGTCTATAACTATGCCCAATTCTGCTGCCCAATGCAGCATATAATCATGGGTGGGGGCTTCTATAGCCCTTTCTAATACTGCGTAAATTTGTGTTATAAGACCTTTCTGGTGGCCTGTTTCTCGACAGAGCCGCTCAAAAACTGTGAGAGGGGGAAATTTCAACGTTGGGGATAAGGTACGAACAAAGTGCCGAATTTGTAGATACTTAAATACGTCCAGCCTTGCTATTTCATATTTGATTTGTAGATTTTGATAGCTCAGGAATTCTCCAATGCTCAAGAGGTCAGCGATCGTTCTAATATTTTTTTCTTTGAATTGGTCGAATTGTCTGGGCTCACAACCAGGAGGGAATTTCGGGTTTTTGTGAATTGGTATGAGTTGGGATTGGGGCGAAGTGAGCTTAAATTTATATTTGCATCTCGTCCAGATCTCCCATGTATGTCTCATTGGGCCTAATTTAAGTTTACTATTCTGCATGTCTTCCCTGCTCAGGGACCAAAGGTAAGCTGGTAGTGAAGGCGTTCCGGCGTAGTATGATTCTATATCTAGCCAACAGTATTGGTTTGGGTTGGCATTCCAGACTACTACCTGTCGCAATTGTGCGGCTAGGTAGTATTTGGTGATGTCTGGGACACCAAGTCCTCCTCTACCCCTTGATGCCAGGAGAACTGTCCTAGCGGTTCTGGGTTTCTTACCCTGCCAAATGAAGTGGAAGATTAGTTTTTGTATGTTTTTTTAATTCTGAGCCAGGGATGTGGACCGGGAGCGTCTGGAAATAGTATAATAATCTGGGGAGTATGTTCATTTTAACCGAGATCATTCTCCCGATCCATGATATTTGATATCCTCCCCATTTCGCTAGGTCTTGTTTAATTTTCCGGAATAAGGTCGGGTAATTTTGTTGATATAGGGATTGGTAGTTCCTCGCTATCTTTACTCCCAGATACTTGATACTCGAGGAGCTCCAATGGTAATTAAAGTTTAATTTGAGGAGTTTCACCTCTGGCTCTGGCAGGCTTAAATTTAATGCTTCCGATTTATCGTTATTGATTTTATAGCCTGATATATCTCCAAAATCTCGGAGTTCTTTTTGGAGGTTAGGTAGGGATGTTTGGGGTTGCGTCAGGGTTAAAATGACATCATCTGCGAATAGTGATATTTTGTGCTGCCTGTGTCCAATTTCTATTCCTCTGATGTCTCTATTTGTTCTTATTGCCGCTGCTAGGGGTTCTATGGTTAATGCAAAGAGGAGAGGAGATAGGGGGCATCCCTGTCGAGTTCCATTAGTAATCTCAAATCTCTGGTTACTGCCCCCTGGTAGTTTTACTGTTGCAGATGGATTTTGATATAATCTACGGACTCCTTCTAGATATGCGTCTTTGAAGCCGAATTTGCGCATAACATGGTCCATGAATAGCCAGTCTATTCTATCAAACGCCTTCTCTGCGTCCAGGCTAAGGAGTAATGCTTTGGTCCCTGTGAGATGGACATGTTCAATAATGTCAATTATCTTTCGGGTATTGTCCGAGGCCTGTCTGCCTGCTACGAATCCCACTTGGTCTTTATCTATTAATCTTGGTAAAATGGGATTCAATCTATTTGCGAGTATTTTGCTATATAGTTTGAGATCACAGTTAAGCAGGGAGATTGGACGGTAGCTTCCACATTGCATCGGGTCCCTGCCTTCTTTGTGTATTATGGCCAGGCTGGCTAGGGACATTGATGAAGGGATTTGATTTCCTTCCATAAAATCGTTAAATGTTCTGAGGAGATGCGTGGATAATACTGGCAAGAATCTCTTATAGTAGACATTAGTGAAGCCATCTGGGCCGGGAGACTTAGTGATTTTTAATGATTTGACCGCCTCTTCCAGTTCCTCTTTTGAAATCTCAGCGTTGAGGACTGTGTTTTCCTCTTCCGTTAGTGTGGGGAGCTGACACTTATCTAAGTATTGTGCTATTAATTCGGATGCTACTGATTCAGGACGGCCTTTTTTGGATCTTAAGTTATAAAGTTCGGTGTAAAATTTTGTGAATTCGGCTGCTATTTTATTGTCACTATGTTGTATCTCACCAGACCTACTCTTGATCGCCGTGATTTGGGATCGTTTATGCACCCCTCTTAATTTAGTCGCTAAAAGTCTGTCTGCTTTGTTACCTTTATCATAATATTGTTGGTTGGTCCACTTGAGGGCTTTCTCAACATCCTCCAGCTGGATTTGTCTAAGTTTTGCTCTAGCTGTTGTTAATGTCTTATATATTTTTTTTGAGGGGTTAGCTTTATGAGCTTGTTCTATTATTTTGATATCATCTGTGAGCTCCTTTATTATTTTTTGGCGGGCTTTTTTCCTGTGGGATGCGATGGAGATGATTTTCCCTCTAATGGTTGCCTTATGGGCTTCCCACAGGATTGCTGGTGAGGAAACGGATCCTGAGTTAAAAAAAAAGTAGTCTCGAATAGCAGCTCTGATCTCTCTTTCTATCTCAGGATGGTTGAGTAGTGAGTCATTTAGCCTCCATGAGTAATTTATTGTCTTTTCGAAGGGTGTTGTCAAGGTTATGGTAACCGGGGCATGATCAGACCATGTGATCGGTCCTATGTCGGAGTCGGTTGTAGCCGCCACTACATTTTTTGTGGCCAGAAAGTGATCTATTCGAGAGTAGGTCTGGTGAGGTGCTGAGTAGAAGGTATAGTCTCTCTGGCCCTGGTGTTGGGTTCTCCAGATGTCCACCAGTGAAAACTCGCTCAAGATTCCCCTAAACCTTTTCCCTGTGATTTGGGAGGGGGTTGTACGGGGAGGACCCATTGTGGTCGATCTGTCCTCGGTGGGGTTGAGGACCATGTTTAGGTCTCCTCCCACTATCATCGATGACAGATATCCCGGGTCTATGCCCTTGAGTACTTTCTTTAGAAATTCGGTTTGGTTCTCGTTTGGGGCATATACATTGATAAGAGCGATCGCTGAGCCCGCTAAGGAGCCATATACCACTAAAAATCTACCCTCTGGGTCCGCAGTTGTTTTGATATGATTGAATGGGGTGCCCTGCCTGATGAGGACAGCTACACCCCTTTTTTTGCTAGTAAATGATGCGAAAAAACACATTGGGAACACTTTTTTGAATAAATTTGGGGGGTCTTGTGATGTGAAGTGGGTCTCCTGTAGAAATATGATGTCCCCCCCTGATCTTTTCATATCTTGGAGTGCTAGTCTCCTTTTTCGGTTATTCTGGAGGCCCTTCACATTGAGTGATGTGAATTTAATTGTGGATTGGCTAGTCATTTGGGTTCTTTTTTGGGTGGTATCGTGAGGCCTCACTTTTCCCATTTGAGAGGCCTTGATTCAGTAAGTCTGAGTCTGGTTTGTATCTCTGTAGGTGTGGGATCTGCAAATTTTTTTTGCCTGGAATGGCTATTTTAAGCTGAGGTGGGGGGGCGTGGGGAAGGGTCGGTGGGGGTAGGGCATAGATCAGCTGGGACAGAGTCAGCTGATAGAGATAGGTTGTAGCGAGGCCTTGAGAAGGTCTCAACAAACTTTTGCCAGCTTTAAAAACAGCCGGCATTTGGGCTATAAGAGCCCTTCTGGGGTGGTTCCGGGTCAGTCCACCGTTGGACGTCTGAGGGGTCCAAACCCTCTATAGAAATTACTTAACCCCTTTTTTTTTTACGTAAGTCCTCAGACCACAGGTGGGGGGGGGGGTGAGGGCATGAGTCAGGCAGTTTAAACATTTCACCTTTTTTGTACGTCATCTGTTATGTAACATTACATCATGGTCCCATTATGCACAATTTGGGGGGGTGGGGGGGTGGGAGGGTGGGGGGGGGGGGAGGGTGGTGGGGGGTAGGGGGGGGGGAGGGTGGTGGGGGGTGGGGGGGGGTGGGAGGGTGGTGAGGGGTGGGGGGGGAGGGTGGTGGGTGGGGGGGGAGGGTGGTGGGTGGGGGGGGGGGTGGGAGGGTGGTGGGTGGGGGGGGGGGGTGGGAGGGTGGTGGGGGGAGGGGGGTGGGGGGGGTGGGGGTCTGGAGAGGACAGGGGAGAGGGGTAGGGGGGGCAGGTGTGGGGGAGGGGGGAGGGGCTTGACAGAGCCACTCCGACAATATGGGCATTTCACATTTTTGTTTGCTGTGTCTGTTGTATAACCCTATATACTAAACATACTATACACTGTCTGGAAATTAGCCTAGACACATTTAGTTTTCCTATGAGCCTCTGCTTCCTCTAGGTGCTTTTCCAAGGGAGATCATAGGTACATATCATTTATTACATATATTTTTCAACTTTTGAATAACATCCGGGGGGCTGGGGGCGTGAAGGGGGGGGGGGTGGGGGGGGGGGAGGGTGGGGGGTAGGGGGGGGGGGGAGGGTGGGGGGTGGGGGTGGGGGGGGGGGAGGGTGGTGGGTGGGGGGGGGGGGGGGGAGGGGGGTGGGAGGGTGGTGGGGGGTGGGGGGGGGGGGAGGGGGGTGGGAGGGTAGTGGGGGGGGGGTGGGGGGCTGGAGAGGATGGGGGAAAGGGGTAGGGGGGGGCGGGTGTGGGGGAGGGGGGAGGGGCTTGACAGAGCCACTCCGACAATATGGGCATTTCACATTTTTGTTTGCTGTGTCTGTTGTATAACCCTATATAATAAACATACTATACACTGTCTGGAAATTAGCCTAGACACATTTAGTTTTCCTATGAGCCTCTGCTTCCTCTAGGTGCTTTTCCAGGGGAGAACATAGGTACATATCATTTATTACATATATTTTTCAACTTTTGAATAACATCCGGGGGGTGGGGGCGTGAAGGGGGGGGGGGCAGGGAGTGGGGGGGGGGACGGCGGGGGGGGGGAAGAGGGGGGGAGAAGGGGGGGGGAAGGGTTGATGGAACATTTCCAGCAGTAAGGACATTTCACATTTTTGTATGTTGCCACAGTAGTACCACTTTATCCAGTGAGTGTCTTATGTGCTGTTTGAAAATCAGTAAGGGCACTTTTAATTTCCTTATGTATTTTTGCTTCTTCTGAGTGCTATCCTACGGGAAGATATAGGTGTACCTCCCCCGTTTCGTGTACCTCTTAGCTTTTATTTAATACTAGGGGGGGGAGGAGGGGGGGGGGGAGGAGGGGGGGGGGGGGGGGGAAAGCATAGGTGCATCTCACCCCATGTATAAACTCCTTAGCTTTTTGTTTAATACTGGGGGGGGGGGGGATAGGAGGGGTGGGAAGGCTTAGGTGCACCTCGCCTTTTGCCTATGCTTCTCATCTTTTATATAATTCTGGGTTGGGGGTGAGGTGGTGGGGGGAGGGGGGGGGTAGGGGGAGGGGGGTAGGGGGGAGGAGGGGGGGGATGATTGAACATTCAAACAGTGCATAACTACTGAGTCTCTCGACCAATCTACTG